>NC_060286.1:1846527-1934652 GCF_021613505.1 Equus quagga
ACTCACGTGCCAGATGGCGAAGAAGATGAGCGCGGCGGTGAGCAGCAGCGCCAGCATGTAGCAGAAGGCCGCGAACGTGAACGCCATGGCCGCGGAGCGAGCAGCGCCGGCGGCGGGGAGCGGCGGCGCACAGCCCGCTGGGTAAAACCATTCGCTTCCTCGGCCCGCCGCGCCCGCCGCCGCCCGCCCAGCGCGCCTGCGCACCGGCCGGCGCCCTCTAGTGGCCGGAGGCGGCGCGCGCGTTCGTGGTCCGTGCTGCCGCCGGTCGGCCTCGCCTCCCTTCCCTGGTTGATTCTCTGGACGAATATTCTTTCGTGAGTGCCTAGGATGTACCAGGGACTGTGCTGCTCCTTTGAGATACGAAGATGAGTAAGCTAGCACTTGCGCTGGAACAACTCGTGCTGGACACGACCCCGAGTGAGTCCTGACGGCGCGATCGCCCTGTCCGCGGAGCCTGCGGCCTCTGGAAAGCGTCGGGGGCGCCCGGCCCGCTCGGGGCGGGACCCTGCGGGAGACGTAGGCTGAGGCTTCCGGGGCGAGTAGCTGTCAGGGCACAGAGAAGGCAGATTCAGCGGTGCAAGGAGAGGGTTCAGCACGAGCGACGCAGAGAGGTGAAAGAAAGAAGAAAAGCTCGGCGTCCTAGGTGAACCCGCCAGCGGCGCTCCATCAGCAGGACAGAGCCGAGACTGCGAGCGTTAGGGGCTTTCGAAAGGGTTTAGACCGCAGAGGGCCCGCTGTGCCTGGTGAGGGAGCTCAGACTTCACATCCCATAAGCCCATGCTTTGCAAACCGTTTGGCTCACCACACGCAATGGGGAGACTTTCATTGCAACCCAGCGGAGCATCACATAGACCTTGAATTACTCGGAGATGGACGACTGGATATAGACGCAACTATAGATAGAGCTGAAACAAAACTATCACAAACAGTGCTAAAGCTTCTTGAGTGCCTTCCCTTCCTGTCTTTTTCGCTGTTTTGTTTTTAATGCTGGTTGTGACCCACAAAACTGATTCACCCCCTGCCAACTGTTCGCTGCTGATGGAAGTGGAAATCGTTGAAGGCTTTTAACAAGAGAGGGCCATGTTTAGATTTGCGGTACAGATCGCTCACAGCAGCAGATTGTATAGAGAATGGTTTAGAAGCAGAGTGTCCAGTGCTGCCCAACAGAGCCTTCTGCAATGGTGGAATTTTCTTTATCTGCACAGTCCAATACAGAAGCCACTAGCCACATGTGGCTGTTGAGCACTTGCGATGTGGCTCGTATGACTGAGGAATTGAACTTTAAATTTTGCTTGTTTTAATTAATTAAAATCTAAATGCCCACATATGGCTAGTGGCTACTGTCTTGCACTGTGCAGGTCCACACCACCAGGATTATGTGGCACCTTTGTGCAAATTACAAAGGTACTCTCTCAGATAAACAGAGGTCCACACCAGGGCACAGGAATGCAGGCTATACTTTAGCCCCGCTCGCCTCCTTGGCCAGCCACCTGTGTGCAGTATACAACCTGGCCAGCTGTGCACTATGACCCTGATTAGAGGAGTGTGAGACTGAAAGCAAGGAGGCCCCAGCAAAGGTCCAGGCACAAGTTGCTGTGGCTCTGACCAAAACAGTGGAAACTGGAAGAGAAATGAATGAACATAGTTGATAGTACTTGGAAGAACAGCTCAGCAGGACTTGAGTGACTGGATGCAGTGGTGGGAGAAAGGAAGGCATCAAAGAAGACTTACTCAGGACTACAGGCCACAGAAGCGTAGCAAAATATAGCCCCAGGCAATGTCTGTCCAGGAGAACTGAGAATCTACTGCGGGGCAGATGCAGTTTCCTGGTCTTGGGGGAAACAGAGCTTTCAGGGTGTAGTCCAAGCCAAACCATGAGGTCCAGCCCCCTTATAAATGAATCTTATCTACACTTTGGGAAGTGATGTTTCGTCCACCATAAACCTCAAGGGTCTGCGTTTTGGCAACAAGCTATTCTCCAGCTTCACTTGAAATATGTCTTTCCCTTGCCTAGTAACTACGTCTAGCACCTTATCTCACAAAATGGAACTGCCAGCCAAGGACCCACCCTTAGTTCCAGAAGGGGCGGTCCACATTTCACCTAGGAGGTGGAGGAAATTAACAAGAGAAGTTTTGTCTGCCCCAAACCCCATTACTGCTGTTGCCCAAGTCCGTCCACTTTATTCAAGGATAACATTTTAGGTATTTCAACAAAGGTTTGCTGAGCACTCATTCTATGTCAGGTAGAACACTGACTGATTCGCTCAGGAGCTGGGGCAGTATGAAGCCCCCTCACATTTGGTGAGAGCACACAGGTAAATTTTAAACCTGCATTGTCTGATACAGGAGCCATTAGTCACATGTGGCTATTTAAATTTAAAATGATTAAAGTTAAATAAAACTAAAAATTCAGTTCCTCAGCTACTCTAGCCATATTCAAGTACTCTGTAGTCTCATGTGGCTGGCGGCTACCACATTGGACAATAGAGACGTAGAATGTTTCCATCATCACAGAAGTTCTACTGCACAGCACTGCTTTAGACGGCATTAACAGCTGTAATCAGTGAGAGAATACATCATTTTAATGAGGGCAAAGGGCTAATTAGATCAACCAACCATAGAAAAGGCAGTTGGTGAGGAAAATAGTGGGTTTAGTTGACGTTGCGGCAGACCGTTATGAGCAGTGAGCAATCTATATATACCCTCTTCTTTCAGACAGTTTGCAGGATTCTTTGGAAGTTGCATTAACCCTTTTAGCCCATGGGAGTAATTTTTTAGTACATACTGAATTAATTTCCTGCTTCTACTTGTAAATATGGATAGGGCTGGATGATATTGCAAAGAAGTATTAATCTTATGCACTCTCTCTCTTCCCTCATCTCCTTCCCCCACTCAAATTTCCCTTGTTCAACTTGTCTTTCCATCACTATGCATCCATTCCACCCCCTGCCCTGCCCCCAACCAGACAGCTAAGTACAGGTCAGCCACTGGAGAACTGGAAACAAAGCCTGCAAACACAAAGCTTGCATTCCAAGAATAGGACCAAAAAGGAGCTGGCCCCGTGGGCGAGTGGTTAAGTTCGTGCGCTCCCCTTCAGAAGCTCAGGGTTTCGCGGTTTGGATCCTGGGCGTGGACATGGCACCGCTCATCAGGCCATGCTGAGGTGGCATCCCACATGCCACAGCTACAAGGACCCACAACTAAAATATACAGCTGTGTACTGGGGGGCTTTGGAGAGAAGGAAAAATTAAAACAATAAAAAAATTCTTTTAAAAAAAAAGAACAGGACCAAAAAAATGGAGACACAGAAAAATGGAGACACACCTGAGAGTACTTTCCAGCCCCCTAGTCTCGATACAGAAAGCCAGTAGTGAGGAAAGCAGAACAGGGGGTGCTGAGCAGTTAGGAAAATGTGAGCACAGAAGAGCTGCAAGCCTCCACCGGAACAAGCACCGATTTGCCAGACTCAGGGAACAGCTTGGTAGCTGAGCACAGTTTTCCTTGTCATTGGTGTCTGTTGAGGACTTCAGTCTGACGGCAGGCCATCTTCACATATCCGTCATCCAAGTGGGAATGATGCTGCCACTCTGCTCAGCACCCCATCCGGTCCACAGCAAGGAGACAGTTCTCGTTCTTTGGCCCAGGAGGCTCATAAATCGCACCCTCTTCCATGGGGTGGGCGTGAGTAGGATACCTAAAGACGAGGTGGTGACATAAAAGAGACAGCCCCTTGCACTATTGTGATTTTGCCCTCAAACAAATGGAGGTCTCCCACAGACGTGGAACAACAGGAGAATGTGTCATCCCGGGTATATATACCATATGGAACCCACAATGCTTTGGGAGGACCTGGGTCCTTGCCTTAAATTATGAGGCACTTCTAAGAGGAAAGAACACAAGCACAGAAAATTGTAAGCCAGCAGGTCCCAATCTTCCAGCAGATGCCTGTATATTTGGGGGAAAAGCAGTTTCACCTGGTGGTTGTGGGTGGCACATGGATCTGGACGTATAACTGGGACATAAGCCTTAGAAGGAATAGCTATGGAGCTGGGAAGAATGGGAGATGTAGCAGAAAGTGTCAGTTGCCACCAGAGCCACCCCCACTTCTTTCCTGTTGGCAAGGCTCAGAGATTGTTGGCGGGTTCATGACCCCCATGCCACGTGCTCAGAGGAGGAGCCTTCCCCAGCCCAAGGTTTTGAGGAAGGGCAGCTTCTGCCCCTCCTGCCCCTCCAGAGTGATATGCGACTCCCAGCCACTCTCTGTATGTGGCGGAGCTGAGGACTGTTCGTGTTATCTTGTGCTCACTATATCTATTTCTAGAACATGGGGTGAAGGCTGCGTGCAGTTGAGAGCACTGTCCAGCAGGGTGTGGTTTCTCAATACCAGGTGGCTGTGTGATCCACTTTGCCCTTTGCTCTAGGAGTGCCTGGCACAACCATTGTAAGAGGAACTAATTTACAGAAATGACTCACTCAGCAATCTCATGTGCACAATATATGTCTCTTTATTGCTATTGTTCTTTTTCTATACGTGTGTCTTTTTTTCATAAAAT
This sequence comes from Equus quagga, assembly GCF_021613505.1. Classification (NCBI taxonomy): domain Eukaryota; kingdom Metazoa; phylum Chordata; class Mammalia; order Perissodactyla; family Equidae; genus Equus; species Equus quagga. Next base: position 1,851,081 of record NC_060286.1, read on the forward strand.
CAGATAAAGGTAAAATTTAAAGATGGCGAAAAACGTAGATTTTAAGTGTATATGGAGTTTCAAACATGTCTACACCCGTGTAACCACCACCCGCAAACAAGATGGAAAACATGGCCATCACCCCATAGTTTCCTTGTGGCTCACCCCAGCAGCAGGGACTGCTCTGCTGTCGAGCGCCACAGCTTAGGTTCACCTGTCCTGGAACTTCATTAGTGGAATCATACGGTACACGGTCTTTGTGTCTGGCTTTTTTGGCTCAGCATAATGTTTTGTTTTCTCTTAGAGATTCTTCCACGTTGCTCCATGCATCAGTAGTTCATTTTTTAAATCAACTTTATTAAAGTATAATTTACATAAAATGTACCCATTTTAAGTGCACACTGAATTAAGACACAACTATACACTCAGGTAACCACCCATAATCAAAGTGTTCAACATTTGCAATGCTCTGCAGAAGGCCCACTGTGCCTCTTCCCACCCCACCCCAGCCCAAGCCCACTGCTGACCTGCTTTCTATCATTACAGATGAGACTGGTCTTTTCTGGAGCATCCTGTCTGCGAAATTATATAGTATGTACTCTTATGTCTGGATTCTTTCACTCGGCATGATTCTGAGACTCATCCATGTTGTTGTTGTATTCATAGTTCATTCTATGTATTGTTCGGTAATATTCCATTGTGTGAATACATCACAATTTATCCATTCACCTATTGATGGACACCTGGGTTATTTCCAATCTAGGGCTATTATGGATAAATCTGCTACATACGTTCTTCCCTAAGTCTCTTGTGAGCATATATTTTCATTACTCTTGGGTAAATACTTAAGAATGAAATTGCTGGGCCATAGCGAGGGTGCAATGTTTTTATTGTCTTTAAATAACTTAGTTTCAACTCCAATTCCCCTTTGACTGGATTAGTACAAGATTCTTTATCAGGCATTATTGCAGATCCGTCTTCCCGGAATCACACTAGAGGCATGAATATGTGTGTGGTCACAGCAGCAGAACTGGCAGGTAGTAGAAATATTGCCAAGGTTAGAAACTCTAGTCCCTCCAGTTACCCCAGGGTCACCTTATTATGTCACCACTTGTCCAGGGCCCACAGAACAGGGCACAGGTCTCCACTGCCTGAAAGACCCCCAGACTTCTGATCCTTTTCCAGTTTAGGAGACTAGCTACTCTCTCTTCTTTTTCTCCTGGACCCCAAAAGGCTTCACTCACCACCCGCCCCCTCTGGGACTCCTAGCAGAGTCTCTTCAGTGCAATTAGGGCTTTCACAAAAAGCGAGGTGAGCTATTGATTTCAGATGGCTTCTTTCTGTCCTGTCTACAAAAATCGTCAAAGGAAGGAAGCCTAAAGGGCCCAGCCACCTTCAGGGTGTGGAGTGAGAAGGGAATACAAGACAAAAACACCAATAATTACTTCAAGAAATTATTGAGCCACCTTTTAAGCACCAAGGAGTGCTTAACCTGCTTTATGATAGTTTTGGACATTTGATTTTCTGAAGCTGTAATCTGAATGTCCTCTGTATTTCATTCTCTCTATGGGACATCCTGCTATGAAATTTCCTTTATTGGAGATTCTACCAATTTTATCTGCGTGTGGGTTATTCAGGCCCATTGGAGTTGCAAGGAACAGAGTCATACCCAGGTTGCATGGGGTTATGGAAGTTTATCATAAGGGTAGACTGGGAAGTAGAAGAGCTTAGTACTGAGGAGGTGGCCACCTGGGCAACGCTCCTCCTAACCAGGACAACGTGCCCAAGCAGACCACACAGATTCTTTGTCTCTCTGGGAGTTTGAATGTGAGATATACAAGGACACTCAGCAACAGAGAGCAAGACCACAAGTAGAGAGATGTTAAAGAGAAAGCAGTCAACAGAACCTAGGAGTAAGTGGAATCCCAGAGTAAGTTGAAACCATAAATAACACAAGTTATGAGGAGATCAAAACCATGTCTGAGCAGAGGTAGAGTAGCCACTTCCCCCCCAAGAGTCTGCTCCTCTTCCTAACCAAGAGTGGAAGTTATTCAAACTCAATAATAGTCAAAAGTTCCATATGTTCACTGCTCGGTTGCTATGTGCATCTACTGTTCATGTCATCCTAGGACAACCTCATTAGACCCTGACACATCACAGAACCTGACATTGGGAGTCTAGTAACTCCACTGGCTCAGAGAACCTGAAAAAAGGAGCAAACTTTTGCAGATATAACATGGGGAGTCTGGTGCATGGAGGTGGCATTTGGCTGGTGCTGAGCACCACTCCCAGTGCTTCTACATGTGGTGATGAGGCTGGATGATGAGTGCATGTGTATCTGTTTTATCATTTGTTCATCTTTGAATTTTACACTCTTTTGTGGTTAATCTTTAAATTGTACACTTTAAAAAGTTTTATACACTTTTGTTATTAGAAACATTTTGTAACTTTTTAAGTAAAAATTTACAATAAAAAAAATTCCCTCTGGAAATGGATAAATTCTTGGACTCCTACAATCTCCCAAAGCTCACTCAAGAAGAAGCAGACAATTTGAACAGACCAATGACAAGGAAAGAGGTTGAAACAGCAATCAAAAACATCCCAAAGAATAAAACCCAAGGACCAGATGGCTTTCCTGGGGAATTCTACCAAACTTTCAGAGAGGATTTAATACCTATCCTTTTCAAGCTATTCCAAAAAATTAGGGAGGATGCAACACTTCCTAACACATTCTACAAGGCCAACATCACGCTGATACCAAAGCCTGACAAGGACACCACGAAAAAAGAGAACTACAGGCCAATATCACTGATGAACATAGATGCAAAAATTCTAAACAAAATTTTGGCAACCAGAACTCAGCAATTCATCAAAAGGATCATACATCATGATCAAGTGGGATTCATACCAGGGACACAGGGATGGTTCAACATCCGCAAATCAATCAACGTGATACACCACATCAACAAACTGAGGAATAAAAACCACATGATCATCTCAATAGATGCAGAGAAAGCATTTGACAAGATCCAACAGCCATTTATGATAAAAACTCTGAACAAAATGGGGATAGAAGGGAACTACCTCAACATAATAAAGGCCATATATGACAAACCCACAGCCAACATCACACTCAATGGGCAAAAACTGAATGCCATCCCCCTGAAAAAAGGAACGAGACAAGGATGCCCTCTCTCACCACTCTTATTTAACATAGTACTGGAGGTCCTGGCCAGAGCAATCAGGCAAGAAAAAGGAATAAAAGGAATCCAAATAGGGAGGGAAGAAGTGAAACTCTCACTATTTGCAGATGACATGATCTTATATATAGAAAACCCCAAAGAATCCATTGGAAAACTTTTAGAAGTAATCAACAACTACAGCAAAGTTGCAGGGTATAAAATCAATTTGCATAAATCAGTAGCATTTCTATATTCTAATAACAAACTAACAGAAAAAGAACTCAAGAACACAATACCGTTCACAACCACAACAAAAAGAATAAAATACCTCGGGGTGAATTTAACTAAGGAAGTGAAGGACCTATATAATGAAAATTACAAGGCCTTTCTGAAAGAATTGGATGATGACATAAAGAGATGGAAAGACATTCCACGTACATGGATTGGAAGAATAAACATAGTTAAAATGTCCGTTCTACCTAAAGCAATCTACAGATTCAACGCTATCCCAATCAGAATCCCAATGACATTCTTTACAGAATTAGAACAAAGAATCCTAAAATTTATATGTGACAACAAAAGACCCTGAATTTCTAAAGCAATCCTGAGAAAAAAGAACAAAACGGGAGGCATCACAATCCCTGACTTCAAAACATACTACAAAGCTACAGTAATCAAAACAGCATGGTACTGGTACAAAAACAGGTGCACAGATCAATGGAACAGAATTGAAAGCCCAGAAATAAAACCACACATCTATGGGCAGCTAATCTTCGACAAAGGAACTGAGGGCATACAATGGAGAAAAGAAAGTCTTTTCAACAAATGGTGCTGGGAAAACTGGAAAGCCACATGTAAAAGAATGAAAATTGACCATTCTTTTTCACCATTCACCAAAATAAACTCAAAATGGATCAAAGACCTAAAGCTGAGACCTGAAACCATACGGCTTCTGGAAGAAAACGTAGGCAGTACACTCTTTGACATCAGTATTAAAAGGATCTTTTCGGACACCATGTCTTCTCAGACAAGGGAAACAATAGAAAGAATAAACAAATGGGACTTCATCAGACTAAAGAGCTCTTCAAGGCGAATGAAAACAGGATTGAAACAAAAAAACAACCCACTAACTGGGAAAAAATTTTTGTAAGTCATCTATCTGACAAAGGCTTAATAGCCATAATACTTAAAGAACTCTCACAACTCAACAACAAAAAATCAAACAACCCGATCAAAAAAATGGGCTGGAGACATGAACAGACATTTCTGCAAAGAAGATATATGGATGGCCAATAGGCACATGAAAAGATGCTCATCATCACTGATCATCAGGGAAATGCAAATCAAAACTACACTAAGATATTATCTTACACCCATTAGAATGACAAAAATAACTAAAACTAATAGTAACAAATGTTGGAGAGGTTGTGGAGAAAAAGGAACCCTCATACATTGCTGGTGGGAATGCAAACTGGTGCAGCCACTATGGAAAACAGTATGGAGATTCCTCAAAAAATTAAAAATAGAACTACCATACGACCCAGCTATCCCACTACTGGGTATCTATCCAAAGAGCTTGAAGTCAGCAATTCCAAAAGTCCTATGCACCCCAATGTTTATTGCGGCATTATTTACAATAGCCAAGACATGGAAGCAACCTAAGTGCCCATCAACAGAGGAATGGATAAAGAAGATGTGGTATATATATAAAATGAATACTGCTCAGCCGTAAAAAAGAACAAAATTGTCCCATTTGCAACAACATGGATGGACCTTGAGGGAATTATGTTAAGTGAAATAAGCCAGTTAGAGAAGGACAATCTCTGTATGACTCCACTCACATGAGGAATTTAAAAATGTGGACAAAGAGAACAGATTAGTGGCTACCAGGGGAATGGTGGGGTGGGGGGTGGGCACAAAGAGTGAAGGGGTGCACCTACAACACGACTGACAAACAATAACGTACAACTGAAATTTCACAAGATTGTAACCTATCATTAACTCAATAAAAAAAAAAAAAATTCCTTCTGGTTCCATTGGACTAGCTCTTTTTCTGTTTCACAGAGAGGGCCACAGGCTAGAACAGTAACAAGATTCCACCTCTCACCTCCAGGATTACAAGGACTCTCACCTTCGGAGGCTGGGCCGTACTCTGGCCAGGCCAGGCCTGTGGCGGGTACCAGTCCAGCTGTGTACCACATTACAATGCACAAGACTGTTTGCAATGGTGTGGGCAAGGCTAAAGAAAATTAACAGGGAAAGTGCAGCACCCCGTGGCCAGCAATATTCAGGAGCCACTACCACTCCTAGGCCTAAAGGGTTTTAAAGGGAACTGAATCAGAATTCAGGTGAGAGTGGCTATGAGACAGGAAGGGCTGATAGACCAGGAGTGATGAGAAGTCAAATTGGTTTTAAGCAAGCCAAAGCAGTCAAATTGAGAGGAGATTAACAGAGTACATGGCCGGGTGGTTCAACTGCAGGAACAATGGAACTAGACAGGCAGGTGCTTTATTACCCTAATGGCAAAGGATCAACAAACTTCCGCATTTGAGGTGAAAACCAGAAAACTCAGGCCGTGCAGCTGGAGAATATACAGTATTTGTCTTTCTCTGTCTGACTTACTTGATTTAGCATAACGCCCTCAAGTTCCATCCATATTGTCACAAAAGACAGGATGTCTTTCTTTGTATGGCTGGATAATATTCCACTGTTTGTGTGTGTGTGTGTGTGTATATATATATATATATATATATGTTTATCTATCCATCCATCAATGGACACATAGGTTGTTTATATGTCACAGCTATTGTAAATAGTGCTGTAGTGAACATGGGAGTGCACATAGGTATCTTTGGGACAGTGATTTCTTTGCCCTCAAATATACCCAGAAGTGGAATTGCTGGATCATATGTAGTTCTATTTTTAATTTTGGGGGGAACCTCCATACTGTTTTCCACAGTAGCCAAAACAGTTTTTATTCCCACCAACAGTGCACAAGGGTTCCCTTTTCTCCACACCCTCACCATCACTTATTTCTTGTCTTTTTGATAATAACCTTCCTAACAGGCATGAGATGATATCTCATTGTGGTCTTGATTTGCATTTCCCTGATGATTGTGATGTTGAGCACCTTTTCATGTACCTATTGGCCATTTGTATGTTTTCTTTGAAAAAATGCCTATTCAAGTCCTTTGCCCATATTTTAATCGGATTCTTTGTTTTTTTTGGTTTTGGGGAATTTTTTTTGCTATTGAGTTGTATGAGTTCCTTAGATATTTTGGATATTAACCCCTTATCAGATAATCGGATATATGGTTTGCAAATATTCTCTCTTAATCTGTAGATTGCCTTTTCATTTTGCTGATGGTTTCCAGTGCTGTGCAAAAGCTTTTAGTTTGATGTAGTCCCACTTATTTTTGCTTTTGTTGCTCATGCTTTCTGTGTCATATCCAAAAAATTCTTGCCAAGACCAACATCAAGGAGCTTTTTCCCTGTGTTTTCTTCTGGGAGTTTTATGGTTTTAGGTCTTATGTTTAAGTCTTTTATCCATTTTAATTTTTGTGTACAGTGTAAGATAGGGGTCCAATTTCATACTTTTGCATGTGGATATCCAGTTTTCCCAACACTATTTATTGAAAAGACTATCCTTACCCCATTAAGTATTCTTGACTACCTTGTCAATTACAAGTTGGCCGTATATGCATAGATTTATTTCTGGGATCTCAGTTCTGTTCCATTGATCTATATGTCTGTTTTTATGGCAGTATTATACTGCTTTGATTACTATCGCTTTGTAAGGAAGTTTAAAATCAGGAAGTATGATGCCACCAGCTTTGTTCTTCTTTCTCATTATTGCATTGGCTATTTGAGATCTTTTGTGGTCTTATACAAATTTTAGGGTTTTTTTCTGTTTCTGTGAAAAATATCATTGGAATTTTTATAAAGATTGCATTCAATCTATAAACGGCTTTGGGTAGCTCAGACATTTTAGCAACATTAATTATTCTGATCCATGCACTCAGGATATTTTTCCATTTATTTGTGTCTTCTTCAATTTCTTTCATCAATGTCTTAGAGTTTTCAGCGTACAGATCCTTCACATCCTTGGTTAAGTTTGTTCCTAAGTAGCTTATTATTTTGGTGCTATCATAAAAGAGGTTTTCTTTATTTCTTTTCAGATAGTTTGTTATGAGTATACAGAAATGCAACTGATTTTTGTATATTGATTTTGTATCCTGCAAATTAACTGAATTCATTTATTAGTTCTAACATTTTTTGGTGGAATCTTTAGGATTTTCTTAATGTAAGACCATCTTATCTGCAAGCACAGACATTTTTACTTCTTCCTTTAACAATTTGGATGCCTTTTCTTTTTCTTGCCTAATTGCTCTGGCTAGGACTTTCAGTACTATGTTACAAACAACAAAATACATCCCTTTCACCTTTATGCTCTGGAACTATGTTAAGGAATTGAGAACAAAAAACAAATAGTATAACAAAAGATGCCCCTGTTACTCTAATTACTTAGGAATTACAAGGATTTGGGGAGCTGTGAGTTAGGAACTGTGGATGAAGACCAAAATACATGTTTCTTATTTTTAATTGCAATATCACAGTTGTAATGGTTGCACAACTCTATAAACATACTCAAAGCCACTGAACCATTCTTAGTGTACATGATCATTTTTACTATACACATTTTAAGTGAGTAAATTCTATAGCATGTGAATTGTAACTCAATAAAACTGTTTTTAAAAATCTGGTCTTAGAGCATATCTATGTCATTTTCAATGAGGCAACAAAAATCTGTCCACCTAAATCTCATTTAATTTGGCATGACAAAGCCATTATTAAGGAATGATAAAGTAATTAAATGAGGAGGCCACTAGACTGAGCCACCAACCCTTGGTTCTTGGGCTTAAGATAAGAAGGGAATTTCAGGAAAAAAAAAAAAGAGAGCATGAGAATAGCCTCAGTACCCTTTAGGGAGTCTCCGGAGGGAAGCTAACTCACTGGAGGGAGATGATGGTCATCAAGACTCAGAAGGAGCAGGCTATGTAGAGAGAGCTGTCTTGAGTGGAGGCATGACTTTCAATGGAGGGCCATAGCCTGCCAAGGAAGCCCTAATGGAGGGATTGGGGGAATAAATACCTTGTCCCCACTCTCCCTCCTCCCTAGAGATTGGCTGAACTCAAGCCGAAACCAGAGGGCAGGGGAGCCAGTTGATGTAGTTCCTAAAGGTCAGAATCCTGAGGGCAGAGACCAGGGTGGAGAACGGTGGAGAAGGGTTCTGGAGAGGCAACCGAAAATACCTGGCACAGCAGCCAAATCACCAATCGACTGTGAGTTCTGAGTACAATCATTTTCAGAAATACAAAAACTCTCCTCCCACATACCATGAGCTTCAGCAAAATGAGTTGACGAGATAGGATCCAACCCAGGGGCTCCAACTAAGAAGCAAGCGAGAGAAGCTTCAGGATGACAGTTGTGCCTCATGCCTATAGAGCATCCAGTACAGATTTTAGAGGCACGATGGAAGGTGAGGAAGAAGGGCTCCAGGCCGCAAAAAGGAACTGACAGATTTTCTTATGTGTTGAAGACTTTGGGAGAATTGCTGGACAGGTTTCTGCTGATGGGGATGAGCCCAGGGTACGTCGGTACAGAAGGTTCTTCAGTGTGGCTGGAATTAGGGTCACTGTAGGCAATAGCGGCAGACGGAACTGGGGGTAGCACAATAGTTAGGCACTTTTGTTTGCAAGTAGACAGACAGATCCATATTAACTTACCTAACGGAGGGTTTCTGGTAAGAACAGACGTGCAGAGGTACCCAGAGAAAGCTGACCAACTGGGCCACACAAAGAGGTGCCACTGAAAAGTGGCGCTAGATCAGAGGAAGCTCTAGGAACCTAACAGGCAGGGTTGGGGCTCCATCTTTAATGTGCTCCGTGTGCCTGCTTCACTGCAGACTGCCCCAGCCAGCGTTCACTTTCCCTTTGCTCTCTAGAGAGCACATGGCCTCATCTCCATCTAACGGCATCAAGTTCAGCTCGCACTAACTGCCTCATTCAAGAGAACGAGATCATCTTCCCAATGTCAGGAATTAACTATAGAGTACCAAGAATACTCGGAGAGAAAGGCAGGCCCAGCTCACTTTTGGTACCAATCAGGCAACATCATACAGGCTGGTTACCCTTGGGTTCAGCCAGTGGGGCCTGGAGATCTTGTGTGTATTAAGGGTGGGAGGGGGCCGAGGACAGGAAGGCACAGCTGTATGGGACAAATCCCGGTTGTCTGCCGGCTTGCCCCTTCAGCAAGGAGTAGGGGGCTGGGGCATTTCTATCTAACAAAGGGCTGTGGCTCATTTGGGCTTGGCTGTCCACAGGTAAGGAATGGGCCTTCAATTCCAGGGTAAGAGAATCCGTATTTAGTTGTGTAGGTAATCGTGACTAGTGACACACATACACACCCTCCCTCTGCTTTGTCCAGGCACTACAGGGTGGTTTTTGGATGCAACCTAAGCATTCTGCTTTTTCTTTCCTATAAGTGGGAAAGAATCTTACCTCAGTAGGGAGAGTTCATGTAGCCTAGGGGCAGATCTCAAGGATAAGAGAACTGTGTGAAACCTCCCAGATTCGCAAGACTATCTTCACGTAGCTAAAAATACCTGTACAAGGATATGCTATCCACTCAGGGTGTGGCCTCAGGCAAATCAGAGTGGGCCCATGCCATGAGGTTAAGGGGTTACAAATACTTTTTGCTGCTGGAAAGTGAAAAGGACAAAAAGATGAAGGTGAAAAAATTTAGGAGCTGGCTGAGTAGCTAAATGGCCAAACTTGAGACCTAAGGGAGACATGTTTCCACCCTCTGGCCAATTCTCCTTGTGGGATTCTTGAAGATAGGAAGGCATAAACTACTCCTTTCACAAGCACAAACAAACCGTGGCTCCTACTACATATTCAATCACAAGAAGTGTATGGTAAACTCTGAAAACTATGTAAGTATCGGTGATTTGTATCCATTCAATAGATACCTATGAAACACACACCATGTAGAACAGTCTATAATAGAGACAGGATGGACCTTCAATTGATGTTTAATAAATAGTGATAAACTATATTCACTAAAAGAATCTTCAATTTGATTTCTAAGGAAGTACATAGCCCCTCTAACTTCTGGTTTTTCCTTTGAGAGCGAGGGTTCAGCATTTGAAATAATACTTCTGCTGCTATAAACAAGTCATTTTAGAATTGGACCAAGTTTTAGAAATTTTTATAATCTCGTCATACTCCCCCTCCCCTAATCCTATATTGCCAAGTGATTCCTGTTTATTTTGCCTCTCAGTTTTTCCAGATAAAGTAAACTGCTGACTCTGTGTGGCTCACACAAATGCCACAATTGAGCCAGGCAGGTAACAGTAACTCCAAAGGGGAGAGGAGGCGAACAAAAAATGAAAAGCCAGAAGTCCTTTCATGTTAACATTTTATTTAAACCAGTACAAGCACCATGCTTAACAGAAGACTGTCCAAAATAAACATGCAATATGAATACAGCAGACTGAAACCACAGCTTAAGAAGCTGTGCCAGTTGTTGATTTTGTTAAATGATGACAGGGAACTGTTAAAATTCATGAGACCAGATCATTAATGTTTCAAGCCTCCTGAATGAGCTTATATTGGACCATCTAAATCAGTGGGAACTGCCCTGACATGTTAGTGATCTCCAACAACATTCAAGCAATATGTATGAATGCACTATATTCCAAAAAGCAAGAAAACACAGTTTCCATCACAACCTTAATGTAGTTGTTTTAAACATTACAAGAACATGATCACTGATTTGAAATGCCAAATGGCATAACAGAAAACAAATATCTCAAGACTATTCAACTTGGGACCATGGTGTTAAAGTGGCCTTGAGGATTTACATTCTTTCAGAAATACAAAATAAGATTTGTCCAGAAATGTTTGAGACACTTCTTCACATAAGTTGTAAAGGCTCAAATTCCGTAGATTCCAGTATTATCAGCATAGTAAACAAATAGGGAAAGCAATCATACTGAGAACATTTGAATTGATAGAATACGAGTTACTCTCTACTTCCACCAAATATCAGCATTTAAACTCTTCTGAAAATATCTATTCATCACTAGTCCACATTATGGATTAATGACACTGCTCAGGTTTGAAAGTAGTCCAAACATCTTTTTAAGTATGCCTTCCTTACTATCTATATGGGTGGAGAATAATGACAGCCAAATTTAATTTGGCAATAAACTCCTCTAACTGGAAATTTTTAGGTTAAACTGTCACACCAGGATACAATTTATGGCTATGTTTGACTCCTGAAAATAGGAGATAAAAAGGGAGAGAAAAGTACTGACAAATATTTTGCTACAAAAATTATTTACTAATGACAATAAAAAATTTAGCAACACCCTCTTAAACAAGAGCATGTTTAACTGCACTAGGCATTTAGTAAACTTTTTAGAAATAGACAATTTGAACATTGATTTCAGAAGTCAATTCAACAAAAACAGTCATTCAACCAACTTTTTTCTTCACATAACTGCTTCAACACCAGAACAAAGTGAATACTATTAAAAACTCTGAGATTTTGGAATTCCAGCACAGTGACCTGAGCACAGTTTTCCTCATGTTATTTACGTTGCCACCAAAATGGTACTAAAAACATGCTGTGATTACTAGTTGGTTCTATTTTGAGAACATTAGATGCTATAGAAAACTTATGCAAGACCAACAATTTCAAAACTAATGCTGACTTAGATCACGAAGGAGGTTCCCAGGAAAAAAGCTGCTGCCAAAAAGGAAAGATTAAGATTTAAGGCTGAATAGGAATGGTTGTACCAGAAAGATATGGAAGGTAAAAATTGGAATCATGAAATCTGGAGTTATCATCTGAGAGAAGGCAGAAACAGAGATCAAATAGGAAATGTACCTGTCTCACCAAATGCACAATTTCATTAGAAGGTAATTTTATATAAAAGTCCGAGAGCCATCTAGAGCATGGGGTTTGTACATCTCCCTACAGGACAGAGGGAGTAAAAAACGTTCTGATCCCTTAACCTCAATCTATTGTCTTGCAAAACAGACGTTACTGAGAAGGCGCAGACAAGCTCAAAAAAGCATGGTGTATCACAGCCCTGTGCCCGTTAGAGAACAGGGAAACTAAGAGTTTCGTATATGGAGGTCAATATTATCTGACATTATGGAGGACTTTCAGATTAAAAAAAAGAACATAAAATGAGTAAGACAAAAGAAGGAAGGAACCTCTTTAAAAAACACATTCTCGCAGCACTAGTTTCTCTTATTGCTGCGAACCAGGTAAAACAAAATCTCATTTCCTTCATTCAAAAACATTAAAAAAACTCTCCATTCATTTAGATCACATCTGCATTTCTGCAGAAAGTGTGTCATTCTTCACTATCAAAATAGCTGTTTAATTCTTCAACTTCCTGGGTGAAGCATTTTCTCTCTCTGGAAATTAGAATAAAGGCTCCTTCCCATTCACTAACCAAAACAAACACCCACTCTAGCACTTACGCATCTCCAACTAACTTCCTATTCCTTCCTGTTTTCTAGATTAGTGAAGCCAAACAGTGTTGAGAACAGAAGTTGCTCTATTCAATGCCGCAAAAATTCCAACCATTTTTACCTTTTCTTTAAAGTTGGCACAAAAATCTCAAAAAAATGCAAAGAACATATGAATGCCAAGATAAAAGATGCCTTTGCTTGTTTTGAAATGACTAAGATATTCTTAATATAAGAATTCACTCACCAAATCTGGTTAGTCTTTAAAGTCTCAAGACATTTTGTCAAATTAATGTTAAACAGTTAGTTATATGCTTTAAAGTACACTATATATTAGACTCCTTGCTTTATGCCAAGGATGCCATCATGTAATAAGACAGGTATCCAGTTTAGAATATCTTCTGAAATTTAGGATATAAGATGCCATTTCTATTGTGTTAATGTTATTAGCTATGGCCAAGGTTTTAAGATAAGTAATTTTTCCTACAGTACAAAACTAATCACAAACATACCCAAAATTATAACTCTCGACTGCCATATATTCACCAATGCAAGCAGATAGTTGGAATCTTAAAAATATGAAGCTGGTTTTATTACAAATTTCAGATATACACATTAGAAAATGGTTTTATTTGGACCCTTTACAAAAGTGTTAATGTCACCAAATCTGGAATACTGGCAGTGTAGTCTTAAACTAACTTTAAAGCTAACAAATCAAAGGCACAGTATTAACACATTTAAAATAATTAGTGTTCACAGGACAACATTAAGAGGTGCTTTATAAATAAAGTTATTAACCTAGATTCAAAACTATCTAGAGATGACACACCAGGAATGAAGCCCTTGATTAGTTACAACCCATCCATTTCTAAGACTAAGATGCTACTTTCCATAAGAAGAAAACCTAATAGTCATAACTTTATTATAAAATCTAACTCCCAGACCTTAAGAACGAACAACTGATGAACAGTTTCTGGACGTGATCAAAAAGATACAGGAAACCAAAGAAGGCAAGGAATTGATGAGAAACGTGGTTGTAATGCAGGTTACACTACAGTAAATTATTATTCCTGGCTCAAAATTGGGTCACTCAAGTCTTTTACCCAAATTAATTTCAAAGATTTGACAAGTGAGAATATGCTATTTTCATATATAAACTGCTAATATCCAATATTTGTCAAAAGGAGGCAACTTGTCTATCACAATCTAACACCCACTTTCCAATGGTGTCTGTAAATAGTAACAAATTCTGAACCGTAAGTTATAGAAATTAGTCACAAGAGTGCAAAAGTCCCTGGAGAGAAGCAGTCCACCTAACAAATACAAATATAAGGAAACACTTTACAAAGTTTCATTACTATGAAGATGATTTCCTCTTTGTTCAAACTTTGAACAAATGGAGAATTTTTCTTTACTGCAGGAAATAAACTGTAAGTAACAGTGCATTTTTAGGCATAAATAAGTATTTATGTCTGGTTCCAGTACAGTCAGGTTAATACATAAATACTTTAGAAACACAGAAGTTCACATTAGTGGAAAAATCCAAGTTTCTCACGTAACCATTCTTCAGTTAGGTCTTCGGTATTTCTTATCTCAAATACCTTAAGAAAAAAACTTAGGTCATACTGATACTCCCAAAAAAAAAAAAATCAAACAAATTATACATTTGTGTATTAAACACCAAATTCTCCCTCCTTTCATATTGTCATGACTTATCTGTGTAAATCAGATATACCTTTTGGGAGGGAGTTTACTTTTTTTAAATGTTAAGTACTCAGTTTCCAAAGTTTAGCAATCAAGAAGGCATTAAATCTATAAATCTACAAATATGCTAAAAAGACCAGTTCTGTAAATCCTACCCACTAAAAGAGACACCCCAAATATACATAACTAAAATCAATCTAGTTAGTTAGGAACTGGAAGAACATATAGCGGTCCTCCATAGTTGGAGGAATTATCACCTGTCGATTGTTTTGATTAGGATGGACTCAGAGGTCCACAGCCACACATCTCTCCAGCCACAATATGCACACACACAGGCCCACAAAGCATAAGGGCTACAGAGAGAAAATGTAATACGATAGCAAGGATGGGACTGGAGACCAGATGTGCATTTGAATCCTCGCTCTGCCATTTACTAGTAGGCAACCCTGGGCATGGCACTCATCCTCTGAACCTCAGTTTCCCCACCTATAGAAGAAGAATGCCACCATCAACCTCACAGGGTTGTGATGAGGATTCAACTGGATTATTTGTAAAAGTTAATTGTAAATTGTAAAGCCTTAATTCCAGCACTTCAGAGTGCGCCCAGGAGTAGAACAGACATGAGGCTGTGAACAGAATTCATTCTTAACCACTCAAACCCTCAGAGCAACTCCAGGGTGTACCTATGGTACAAACGAGAAAAAGTCGTGTCTACAAGTTGGTGGTGTCACTGACAATCATATGGGCTAAAGAAAAAGCAGGGGGCAATTAAAGACCTCCTCTGGGTTGATAATTAAGCATCTAAGGGGAAAACACCAATGCTGTCCTTAAAATAAAACCTTAAAGGAAATATTATTTAATATCACTTCAGTAATGTAAAATTCTATTTCAAAACCTTAAATTTATGTTCTTTTTCACTTCAAACTAATATGTGGATATTAAGTAAAGTTTGAGAGCAAGTACCCCTCCTACCTTTAACCTCCAAAAATGCCATAAAATGGGGACATGTTAAATCTTAAAGCAAGGGTCTCACATAAAACAGAATGTTCTAGTGTATAAAGTTAATACTAATAAGTATTCTTAACAACTTAATTTTAGATAACTGGAAAAATACAGTTAACTGCATAATATGGAATTCCTGCACAGACTCTGGCTCCCTTAGCCTGTGGTAAAGGGCTCAGAGAAGCTTCAATGGTGACTTTTATTTATTAGAAATCACATTATGGAAGATGAAGAACTCTCAATAGATTAAATAGTTACAATGCTTTTCTAAAGCTACTTACATTCTTAATGTGATTTCTTCTAATCAAAGTAATGCCCATTCAAAAAACACACTTTTGGTTAAAGACTTCTATCATTCCATTTCCAACTAATGAAAAGCTTTGACTAATTTACTGCTCTGTTCCAAATAACTCTCACCTGCATAAAAAACACTTAAATCTTCATATTATTTTAGTTATTGCTCTATATACTAAGGGAAAATACCGTCTCAACAAGCAGGTCAAATGTAAATACTACCTTGGTTAGTTCAGCTGTTTGCACTAGCTTATTCTTACTCCCAGCATACATCATCTGTTGTTCAGGCTTACATCCTGGAAAAGAGAGATTAGTGTAAAAATGAGACTTAGATTTTGAAAAAGCTATGGGCTTGTACTATTTTAAAAAATGACACATTTAGGATTTCCAATGCTATCGAGTTTACAAAAACTTCAGTCAATGTGTGTGGGCTGTATTTTGAGTCTTATATTACATACTGTCTGCACAAAGAGATACAGCTAAGTTTCAAACAAATGAGTCTTAGGTCAGCAAAGATAAACGAAGCTAGACCTCTGCAGATCTTGACTTTTACAGCCTTGCAAACACTTAAAAACTTTTCAGTGTTATCTTAATTCTGACATTAAATATCAAAATCAATTTTATGGATGCCTAACACATGTAAGGTTTTGAGATGGTGGCCAGTGGGGCAGGGAGATCCGCCTTGAAAAAAACTTACAGTCTGCTTACATGTTAAGTTAAAAACATACTGCAGTATATTTTGTGTTAAGTAAATGATACGAACAATAAAATTTAGAGAAGAGTTCAGTGAGTAGAGACTTTACTGTGGGCTCAAACAGTGGTGGTAATAGGAGTTCTGATGACAAATATCTTAAATACCAATAAGCCACTTTCATATCCAATGTATGCTACTCTGGGACAATTCTCAACATTACAGGCATATCATTAGTAATTACTATTTTAAAGATAAACACAAATATAAAATGATTATACACAAAGTTCACATTCTTATAAACAAAATTAAAATATAGCAGAAAATGTACTTTTGCTATTTTAAAATGTCATTACATTTCAAATTTCTTAAAATGTGTGTTTGATCTGACCTAACAATTACACTTTTGGGGATTTACCCTAAGAACGTAAGCCAATTCTGAGATGGTGCTTCATAGAAACTTATTTCTAGGGATGTGTTCAGCTGTGCATGCATGTGCACACAGGCCTCGAGTGAAGTTTATTCAACACTTTTCATCTTAAAACAAGTATAAAATTTGTCTAGTATAAAAATGGCTTAATTAAATTAGTTTAGAACCAAATTTGCACTATTTAAAGAAGTTCACTTACCAACAGGACTGGAGAAAATAAAGCACAGAGGATATGAAACTCTTCCATCATCATGTTGATATTTATAACTATACACAATGAAGGTTTTTCTCAAGTTAAAGAAACTAAAATTACTCCTCTATTTGAGACAAGTACTTACCAATAAAGTTCTGAAAGAAAATACACACCTGGGAGTTAGTGAGTGGTAAATTTCTAACCTACCCATTTAGGTCACACCTTCATTATTCATTATCTTTCCACAAATTTATAAATGGGCCCCAAAGATAAGTTACAAAATCATATTATCTCACAAAAATAAATTTATTAAAAGTAGGGATTTAATATGGATTTTTTCTTTCTCAATTTTTATTATAAATAAATAAAAGGAATGTTTTAAAAAGGAAATAATTCATCCCACTAATATATCAACTTTCATTTTTCTTAGTCCAATATGTGCATACCTATTTTAACTTGGTTGTGATCATGGTGTAGAAAAAATTTTTATAAAATATGTCTTTTAAAAGTTGAACAAAGGAAATTCATAAATAAAATTCTGACCACTAAAGAAAACAAATCTTTTTTATTTTTGGTGACGAAGATTGTCCCTGAGCTAACATCTGTGTCCACCTTCCTCTATTTTGTATGCGGGATGCCACCACAGTGTGGCCTGATGAGCGGTGCACAAGTCTGCGCCCAGGATCCGAACCAGCGAGCCCTGGGAAGTGGAGCACGCGAACCCAACCACTATGCCACGAGGCCGGCCCCTAAATCTTTTTAAAGCACTAAGAAAAGGATATCGAGGCTGTCGTTCAGGTAGTTCATCTTTAAGTTCATCTGGTGAAATGCCCTGGCACCATAAAGAAAAACAACTTTTAACACATTTTCTTCTTCATAAATCCTGAAAAGAGACACTGAGCACCCATTCTAGTGACAGGCCTAAACTCATAACCACACATCGCAAGATAAAATTTTATTTTACTAAATTGTACATAAGCTGAGGTTACTAAACCTTCAACCCAATGAAAGCCCACTCCGGCCCACTCAGGTTAGTTCCATTTATTAACTAAACATGGGGCTGACAGCCACAGTAGTCTCTGCTCACGTTCCAAGTGTCAAGAACACTAAGTGAGAAAAGCCAACACCTCGGAGGAAACAACGTCTGATTTAGGGGAAAAAAGTTAATTTCTTTTCACTCTAAATTAGTAACTAGTAATTTGTAACTAGTAATTAGTAACTTGTCTAATAGACAAACTAAATACTTAGGTTATAGGGTTTTAGTTTTTAATTACTGGCCAAGCAATTTAGAAGCAAGTTACAAAGTCAACTCAGTTTTTACTGGACACATAACCCTACCTTCTACGACTTATTATACTGGATTTAATTAATTATTTAAAGAAGGTGATTCAATTAGCAAGACAGTGCATCACACGATAATTAGCACATGCTTTTCATGCATAATGAGCAGCTATTGAAAGATTTAGAACTCATTTTAGAAGTCCATGTAACTAATATAGCATCTTGGGCAATAATAATTGCTTAACTATAAAGCCGTATTTAGTTGATCAAACAAACCTCAAGCTCTTCATCCAGTACCACCAGGCGTTTATCCTTATCAATCTTCACTAAAATAAAAACATAATCTGAGTAAACTGTGATTGTAATATGACTCTGATCTACCCAACCCACAGTTTCAGCTCTTCTTATGGCATCTAAAATTAAACCATCAGAAACACAAGCATCAAACTCATTCGCAGTTTTAGTTGACAGTCTATTAGCTAGCTGTGCTTTTCAAGCAGTCAGCATTTAAAAGCTTTTACCCACAATTCCAGGCACCTAATGTGCTATTTAGAACTCTATGTCAACTCCTTACATTTACTGTGTACATGAAGAACTTTGTAACTCAAATGCAACTTCCTAGATAATAAGAGAAGTCTGAAAGGGTGACTGTGATTGAGACTGGTCTATACACAATGGTTAGAACTGCAAGGGAAAAGTGCGCCAGGGGTCAGGACACAACAACCGCCAGAGTCCCAGTTTCTCCAGAGCCAGGATTTCATGGGATTATTTTGAGAAAGTGAATTACCAAATAGCAGTGATATCTATATTCAAATATACGTAACATAACCCAAAGCCAAATCGAAATATGTTTAGATAATCTAGGCCTCTATTCTTTTCCATTACTCTGAAAAGTTGGTCATTTTTGATTTTGCACTAACTTCATAGTAAATTCTCTGATTCACCTTTTGTGACAAAATGGCACTAACACACACTTTCACTTTTAAGAACTGTATGCCTACGCTGGAGTCTTTATTTGTAATAGAACCAGAATTCACAAGTTGTCACCATCTCATTAATTCACACCTGCCACATGCATCTCTGTTAAGCATAGTCTATAGAGTTTGACATTTTCACCCCCTCACCCTTCCTTCATCTTCCTAAATCACTACCCACATATTACCTATCACCTACAAATATAAAAGAAATCTGCATAACATCAGATACAACTCACAGTGGAAGAAGCAACAAGCAAACCATTCTTTCCACTGTCAGAAGTAACACTTAAAAAGTACCCTCCATGAAACTAGAGTTCAAGTCTAGAGTTGAAATAAGACCCCAAATCATTTGAACACAGTGCTGAACTTTTACCATTTTAGGTGTAGGCAAAAGCTTCTGTTGTAGGATGAATGGCCAGACTATTTTTAGTCCCCTTAGAAGTTAAAGGATGGAGCTGGATGGGTCACTACCAACGACCAAGAAGACGGTCTTTTCCAGAGCTGTGAGGGCAGCTGAGAGAAGGACTATCAGGGAGGTGGGACACTCTACGTGCATCCTCTGATATTACTTGTTACTTATTTTTAAGTGATCTAAAGAAGGGGTTAAAAGAGGAGGAGCAAATTACTTCTAAACGTTCTAACATTTATTCAATATAACTGTAAGATAAAAACAAACTAAGACCACGTAACTGAGCCAATCATTTAGCTTACTTATAATGGCAGCATTGTTCGTTTCTTTGCGAAAACGAAACTTTCTCAGCTTTTCCACTAAATCTTCAGCGACATCACAAACCACCAAAGACTCACTCTAGAAAAGAAAATTTAAAAATCACATATAAAATGCCATGACTTCAATATATATACAAATTATAAAACCTAATACCTTCAGAAAGGTACACTGACATCTATAAATGTCACAGTTACATGCGAGCATTAACATGAAACACATGCACACTTAAAGAGCTTTTAAATCTACCAACCATTATATCTACACTGTTTAATGATACACATTTGTTCATCTTATATGTAGGGTATACCTTCTCTTTGGCTAATAAATATTTCAAAGAAGGAGACACATAAAACGTGCAGTTTCATGAGAACTGGAGAGAAAGGGAAGATATAGGAACAGTCAAGGATCACTGTCTATTAGAAAGCATATTTTTACACAATGTAGGAAGAACAGAAGAATTATCGAATTATATTCAGAACTAATAAGACCTTGGTTCATTTTTGGGTCTCATAACTATGGAAAACAGTACAAATTGGGCCAGCCTGGTGGCACAGCAGTTAAGTGCACACATTCAGCTTCGGCGGCCTTGGGTCTGCCAGTTCAGATCACCAGTGCAGACGTGGCACCACTTGTCAAGGCATGCTGTGGTAGGTGTCCCACATATAAACTAGAGGAAGATGGGCACAGATGAGAGCTCAGGGCCAGTCTTCCTCAGCAAAAAGAGGAGGGTTGGCGGCAGATATTAGCTCAGGGCTAATCGTCCTCAAAAACAAAAACAAAAATTAAATAAATAAATAAAAACTATATAGTTTAAAAAAAAAGTACAAATAAATGAAAGTATGAAAAACAAACTAAAGAATTAAGAGCACTAACATTTTATATCTTAATTAAATGATTACGGGGATTAAAAAAAGGAGCTATCAAGAATTATGAAGACAAAACCAGATAAAACAATTATAAAAACTAAAAGAATCTTTTACAAATTATGAAAAAATATTAGAGACTCGTCCCCAGAAATCTGGCAAGGAAATGATCAAAGGCACTCTTTTTTTCCAGTGGTGCAAATGTATTACTGATTGCAAGCAAGAGGATGGAAATCTCTTTTGCTTATTTTTTTAATGTGTAAAACTTTAAACACAGACAAATGTAGAGAATAGTACAGTAAAACCCCATCACTCAGCATCACCTATTATCAACACATAGCCAATCTTACTTCATCCAACACCCTCAATACTGCCCCATGGACTGTCACACAACAAGGGCCAGAAATCATTTCAACTGAAAATATTTTAGTATGTATCGTTAAAATGACAGTATGTGCCATTAAAAATATAGGGACAATAACATCTCACCTAAAAAAACTAACAATTCCAGTCTCAAATATTCAAACAGAGCTCAAACTTCCCTCACCGTTTTATTTCATTCATTTATTTTTACCGTTGGTTTGACTGAGTCAGCTTCCAAGCATGGTACACATCCTTTGGTCTCTTCATATATATGTTTCCCTCTCCTTTTCAAGAAAATTAGAACAGTTCTGAGACCAATGCTAACAAATATGTTTCATTATAACCCAAAAGGATTAAGGCTTCCAGTCTTATGTTAAAATAAAAATTTAATAAAAGACTGCTTTTTTGACCCTGTGTTGGGTTAATGAGAGCATGTATTAAAGTAGGAAACAGCCATCAATTTTAAATTGTCCTTTAAATTCAGAACACTAGTAATATTTAAGGTGCGAGATACCATAGGATATGCTATTATACAAATAGGAAGTACATCTCACCAATAGGTTCTATCCAAAAAATAAGCCTCCTATAGGAGTCCAGCACATCCATCCTTTTAGTTTTCTTTAAAGAAAGACATGCTAAGTCATATGGAGCTTCCTGAAGCTAGAATTCAACCTTAGTCCATTTTTTTCTATCTTTCAAAAAAGACAGAAGTTAGAAAACTAGAATTTCCATTGTGTCTTTGAAGAAAGGTATAACATATTAGTGAAACTAATAAATATTTTAGATTTCTTTTTAGGCCAAGACCTATCATGAAAGTCTTATCTCACAGCTCTGAGTATCACAGCTGAGTATCGTGCAATCCTGACATACTAAGAATCAGAAACTAAGTGAAAAATATGATTTAATTTATACAGCTCTTTTTTTGCATTTTCACCCCTCCCAATACCATAATAAAGCCAAAAATTCCTCCCTACAAGAAAAGGGACTCAGGCTCAGCCAACTCTATAATTGCATACAGTTAGTAGAAACATTTAAGAATGAGTACCCTGAAAACAACTCTATAAGCTAAATGTTAAGACACAGAGTTAAGTGGAGAGTTGAGCTCAAGTGTTCATTTACTGGTATGTCCATACCATGAACATTTAATGAGCCTCAGCACCATGCTAAGTGCTAAAGATACAATCAGATAAAATAAACAAATACAGCCCTGCCCTCAAGGAGCTTATAGAGAACAGACCTACATCAAAAGGATTAGGCAAAAAGAAAATGTACACTTGTACCTGTGGTAAGAGCTAGGAAGGAGAGACACAAGATACTGTAAGAACTTACGACTAGTGAAGCACGGCATGGTCACAGGAGGCATCCCTGGAAAAGGCATCTTAAGGCACCAAAATTACCTGTGCAAAGATCCTTTGACTAAAGTGAGCACAGCACATCCAAGATAATGAAAGGGTAGTGTGACTCAAGCACAGAGAATAAGCAGGAACATGGTACAACAGGGGGATGGCAGGGGCCGGACCACATAGGGCCCGGTGGGTCATATTAAGTATTTTAATCTCTAGCCTATGAGCAAAAGAAAGCCACTAAAGTGTTTTAAACAGGGTGCTCATGAGAAACATCATCAGATTTACATGCTAGAAACAGGCGGAGAATTAGGATTAACAGAACAAGACTAGTTAACTGGCAAGACTAGTCCAAGTGAGATATGCAAAGTAGCTTAGACAGGTTGATGAGGATAAGCAGAAACAGGTGAATACCGCTAGCAATAGTTAACATGTACTAAACACTATGAGAGAAACACTGTGCTATGTCCTTTTCACGGATTACCCTTCAGCCTCAAACAATCCCATAAGATGGATACTATTATCCCTATTTTGCAAGAAACTAAGGCTTAGAGAAGTTAGTATCCTGCCCGAATTTATGCAACTTGTGGAGCCAAGATTCAAACTAGGCAGCCTGACCTCGAGCCCACTCTCTTAATCACTACAAAGGAGCTGGCAACAGATTGGATACTGGGAGAGGGGTAGGTGGGTTAGGAAAAAGGGTTACCAAGATGACTCCTAGGCTTTTCATCTGTGTAACAGACTAAACAGTGTTGACTTTCACTAAATTAAGGAACACTGAGGAAGACTAGCTTTGAGAGGAAAGAGCATGAGTTCTATTTTGTACAAACTGAGGTGGCTTAAGCCACCCAAGTGGAGAAAAGCTTCCCAGGGGATGTTAACTAAGTGGTGGAAATACAGACCTGAAGTGGATCTCAGAAGCAAGGTCGCTGATACAAATTCACACGTCATCTGCGTACAGATAGGTGGGAATTGAAGCTATGAGTGCAAGAAAGGATGGAGGGGAAAATATAGAATGGAAAACGAAGGATTAGGATGGAGTTTAGGACTCCTACGTACGATGTCCAGGGAAGAAGAGTCTGCATAGGACACCGACGGACCAACGGGAGGAGGAGGGAAACCAAGGAGTTTGTACCTCAGAAGCCAAGGAGAAAGCATGAGGAAAGAGAATGCTCCAAAAAGCAGAGTGGTCCACACCCCGAAATGCAGCGGAAAGGTCAGGACAGATGAGAACTGAAGAGAGTCGCTTGGATTTAGTGACCATGACAAGCTCTATTCGATGGATGTAGGTTGACAAACGAGTAGGAGATCAAAAATAAGACAGGGTAGGGTGGGACTTGTGTTTTGCTTCTAATTAAGGAAAACCAGCGTATTTAAAAACCCTATGGGAAAAATCTAGCAGATCCTTCTTGGGGAATTGATTTAATTCTCCACTTTATTTTTGAGCGTGGGGGTCCAACCCATAAGACAACGGAAGCTAAAGCCCCCAGACCAAGCAAAACTAATGCTTTTGACCGTCACCTTAAGGCCAGGCGCCAAGCCAAAGCCTTGGGTCAAAAGGTTTCCAACTGCCGTAACTCGAACAAAGCAAGGATGAGGAGAAATCCTTAGCGCCAGGCGGGGAAGGAGGAGACAGAAGCTAAGGCCAGGACGAGAGCGCGGAGTCTGAATTCGCGCCCTCCCCGCAGGGGCCACCAGGCGGAAAGCGCTGGGCGCTTGGGGCCCGGCCGCGGCCCTGGCAGAGAACGCGGCGTCCGGGGCAGCCCTCCGTTCGCCAGAGCAGCGGCCCCCCCGACCCTTCGCTCCGGAGCTGGAACCTCCACCCAGAAGGCCCGGCGAGGACACGCACCCCCGCAGGCCGCAGCCTGGTCCAGGGCCCCTGCGCGGTAGACCCCGGGCCGCCCGGAGGACGCTGCCCGCTGGCGGGGCAGCGGCCGGGGGCAGAGGCCGAATCTGGCTGTGGGCACCGACCGGCAGCCGGAGCGGAAGCGGCCGCCGACCCACCCCGGGCGCCGCCGCCACCGGCCGGCTCCGGCAGACAGGAAAGCCTGGCGGGCTAGCCCAGCCCTCTGGCCCCCGCCCTCCCCGACAGCTGCTCACCATTTTCCTTCCGGCCGTCGGCAGCCTCTCTCCTTCCCGCTGGCCCCTTTAAGAATGGCACCGCGGCGCCTCCCTTCCGGCCCGGCGCCTGGCAGAGCCGCCCCCGCCGCGCCCCGCGCCGCGGCGCCGGCACGTGACGGCGGACGGCGGGAGGCGCGGCTCAAACTTCGGCGGAACGCGAGCGCCTGCCTGCTCCCTCCAGGGTGTGCTCTGTCTGACCCGGAGCGGACAACTGTGGCAACGTGCACTTTTAAAATTCCAGCCAGCTCTTGCTTCCTTGTAACTTTCCTCAAGCTTGAGGAATTTCATGGGGACGTGATTTCATGGGGTAAATATGTGCGTTGGCCTCAAACCTAGACACCCCTGCCTTTCCCCCGACCCCCACCGCCTTCCAGGGCTTGGTTGATACGTTTCTTTTCCCGATGGTACTTGTTTACTGAAGTGCGGTTTATGTTCAGATGAATGCTCTCATGAGCCACTGCCTAATCGAGCATTATTAAGAAGCTTCGGTAGGAGGTGCAGATTTACTGGAACAAGTTTACTTTTGAATGTGGGGAGGAAAGTGGTTTGGAAGACGTAAAGAGTGAACTCTATAATTCATACAGGTGTCTTCAATAAAAGAAGCTGCCTAGGGCAGGATCTCACGGTGTTTACAGCTTATCCCCAACTGCTAGCATGTGTCTGGTCCACAATAGGTGCTCAGTTAGTATTTGCTGAATGAGTGAAAGAACCGAAGAAAAAGAAAATTCCAGATCTTGCTCCCGCTGCCATCCTTCTTCATTAGTATTAGACGGAATTATTAGCATTTTTAAAGTTTGTAGTTAAATGTAATGGATGGTTAGCATGTTAATAAATAACATTAAATTAGGGTCCAAATAATATAAACTAATTTGATAGAATACCTACGTTTTCTCATAAATTAAAAAAATAAAAGTATTAGCTATAAGAAATTCCACAGCTCAACTACATTCTCATAGTGATTTGCTCCCATAATAGTTTTTACTATGAGAAGGGAACTGGTAAGTTTGACACATAGTATTGTGTAAGAAATGGAGAGAAACTGATTGTTACTGGGCCATGAGCAATTATATTTGACTTTAGCATACATTGTCCCCCCACCCCCATTTTTCCCATCTCCTCTATCCATCTATGGGAGGCATTAGAGAAAAAAGTGAGAAAATTAACGTTTGGCTACATGACATCACACCTGATAAACAGTAAATCCATTGCTTTTCCCTTTTATTCTGTTCTTTTAATGTTTCTCAAATGTTATTGGCTATCAAATAGGCTGGCCTCATATCAGACCAAAGAGAGGCTGGGCAGGGTGGTGAACTGACAAGAAAGGACACTAATGAAAATGTGATTTATTTTATTATATGGGGGTGTAAAATGAATATAGACTGTGTACAGAAATTTTATTCAAACTCAGTCTATAGAATATGTTTTTAACCAGAAAAAAACTACTACATCTATTTTAAATGAGGTTTGGGAATGCCATTCTGGCTTGGGTTATTCAGGGAGAGAAGTTCCAGAATGTTTTCCAGCACTTTTCTGCCTGGCTAGCCCCTATAAAAAACTCAAGAACCTATCAATACTAAGCTGTGTTGAAGTCACTGAAATATGTTTTATCTCAGGGAAGAATTTGACATCAAGACATGATCAGAGTCGACAGGAAAGAAGTATTCTAATGAAAAATTAAGATCAGAATTAGAATAATCTTTTCTCGCCTAATCCATTCTCTGTGTTAGCCTTGCTAAAGTAAATTTGTATTAGTTACATATTCGCACGCATGCATTCATTCAACAAAGAGTTATTGAAGGCCCATTGTGTATGGCTGTGTCCTGGGTGCGAAGTTCCAAAACAGACTAAAATCCTTACCATCCTGGAACCCACGTTCTAAGAGGGAGGACAATAACCGTAGTAAATTAGTGAACCTTAGTGTTAGAAGGTGATTATTGCTGGGGGAAAGAATAGGGGAAGGGAGATTGGGAGTGCAGAGGATCCGAGATTTGTGATTTCAAGATTGGCAGCTGAGCTAACAACTGTTGCCAATCTTTTTTTTTTTTCCCCTGCTTTTTCTCCCCAAAGCCCCCCAGTACATAGCTGTATATTTTAGTTGTGGGTCCTTCAAGTTGTGGCATGTGGGACGCCACCTCAGGGCCTGATGAGCAGTGCCCTGTCCATGCCCAGGATCTGAACCAGCGAAATCCTGGGCTGCCAAAGCGGAGCGCGCAAACTTAACCACTCGGCCACAGGGCCGGCCCCTGTGATTTTAAATAGGGTAGTTGTCCTAGTCCTCACTGGGAAGGTCGTGTCTGAACAAAGATTTGAAGCTCCGGGGTTAGTCATGTGGATGTCCACAGGAACACCTCACACAGAGGGAACAGCACTGCTAAAGCCCTGAGGCAAAAGCATGCATATTGTTTCGGAGACAAAAAAGCAGTCAAATGACTGGAGTGGATGAGCTGGAGTGAGTTGTACATGAAATCATAGAGGGGTTGGAGGGCTGGATCCTGTATAGCCTTGTAAATGATTGGGATGGCTGATCCCACAACACCCAACCCTGGACAGGTCAGATTGACAGCAGCTTATTAGTCACATATACTCACAGCCTAGGGGAGGAGGACACCAGGCAGAGCCACATAGGGGCTGTACTTGGGAACAGAGGGAACTACCAGAGGCTGTGGGAGGCAGGCTTTGTAGCATCGAGAGGATGTCCCCTGGGTCCGGCAGGAGGATATGGCTGGCTTATTTGAATAACTCCACAGGCTGGCAGGGAACTGAAACCAGCTACTCATGGATAAGCAGGCACTCTGCCTGGTCCCCATAATAAGGAGGGACTTTATCCTTGGCAGCAGAGTGGGGAGAGGAACCTGCAGTTAGGTCATTCCCAATTTCACCAGAGGTCAAGGCAACACATAATAGCAGACCTTACACAGCAGGAAGTCAAATCCTGAAGAATGACTGGTATGGCACTGATGAGTTTTCTAGTTCTTTCTCCTCCTTTACTGCCTGACAGGAGAGCAGGCTGAATCAGGGAAGCAGGGAGAGCAGAGCCTCCAAGAGAAGCCGTTTCTTTCGGCCAGGGTGTGGGGAAAAGGGGCCCCTGGGAACAGGAGAGTGGGGAAGGAATCTCCCCCTTTTCCTTTTTTATCTCCTAGCCCTGCCCTGAGGGCAACAGCAATCATGCTGGCACAGTCACAGCAGGGAAGATGCACAGGTACCTAAAACCCTGAGAGGAAATCCATCTCTGCACAGAGGAATTTGGAAAAGGGGCCCCTGTTGTGCAAAGGCTGAAGGAGCTATCCCAGTTATTTTTTCCTCTCCTTTTCTCTTGTCACTTCACCTGCAGGACAGGCTCGGGCACACAGAACTGCACAGCAGTGAAGAGGGCTAATCCTCTGAGAGATCCCCATCTTTCAGATGAACAGGGAAAAGGGGCCTCTGGGAGCCAGAGGGGCAGGAGAAATCCTGAAGAGGAGAGACTGGAACTGACGCGGGCACATACCCGAGTCCACCTGTGGAGAACACACCCACAGAAGCAGAGCAGAGACTTAGAGAACTTAACGACCATCTAAGCCACTGCCGGGACTCACGTTAACCCCAGAGTGGCTCCTGTGAGGGACAAACCCAAACAGCATAGTAAAGACTTGAAAACTGAGCTGCCATTCTGTATCTTGATTGTGGTGCTGTTCTGTGACCTCTATACATTTGTTAAAACTCGTAGAACTATACCCCAGACATGATGAATTTTACTGTATATAAATTAAAAATCAAATTTTTAAAAAGTACAAGAAAAGAAGGAATTGACTGTCGGGGGTAGAGGCAGAAGTAAGGAAACCATTTAGGAGGCTATGGCAGTAATCAGGGAAGACATGGGCCAGACCAAACTGGAAACAGTGATTTGGTGAGAAGTGCCCAGCGCCATTAGAATTATCTGTATCAGGGTTTCTCAACTTCAGCCACATTGACTTTTGGAGTCAGACAATTGTCTGTTGTGAGTGGGCTGTGCTGTACATCATAGGGTGTCTAGCAGCATCCCTGGCCTCTACTCATTAGAGGCTAGTAGCACCTCCCCAGCTGCGACAACTAAAAATGTGTCTAGACATTGTCAAATGTTGCCAGGGTGAAGGTGGGAAGGTGGGGGGCTGGGACTCACCCCCAGTGTTGTAGATGAATGTCCTAAGCTTTGGGCCACAAACTAAGTACCTCATTAATCATTAGTGTCAGCTCATTTGGAGCATGCTTCAAGTAGCCTCCTGCCATGTAGTGCATATAGATGACAGAAGCCCTATGTCTAAGACCAGGACAGTGTTCTCCAGAGGGACTTGGAAGTTCAATGGGCTACAAAGGGTTAAGCTGTTAGGTTTTACCAAGGTACTAAAAGATTGTTCACAATTCCTGTGATGTATGGGATCATACCCAAATAGCACATGCATTCAATTGTGTTGTGCAGTGATTGTTTCAAAGTTTGAAACTCAAAGTTATAATGCTTATTATATTCCTATTGGTGTCTCCAAAACGGAGATAAATTCGCCTTTCCAGGAAACAACGTGGGATATAGGAAGGTGATATAAAATGAATGAAAGAGTTGGCAGCTCCAAGAAAAATATTTAAGGGAGATAATTTTTAAAAACATGTTAATATTTTTTGCATTTCTCTTATGAGACTTGGTCAGTCAGAAGCTGCTATCAGCCTCAAAGGATAAATAGAACTGTAATGTCAGGAATGCAAAAGAAAGAAAGCAGCTTTTGACTACCAAAATAGGAATTTTGAATCCCAAGAAACACAGTAGTCTTGAAAAAGCCAGACATTACTAAGAGAGAAAGGTTTTATAAAATTTTAAAGTTCCATTAACATTTCAAAATGCAGACCTTGGCAAAATTAAAAGTGGTATTTAATATATACCATATGATAGAGAAACTGAGGCTATGACATAAGGAAAAGACCTGCCAACTGAGAAGGCGGGAAAGTCTTTGCCTTCTGATCTGGGGGAGCATTGAAAGAAGGGGCTCGAGTGAGTGCGGCAGGCAGTCATCCCCAACCTGTGCTGGGGCGTCTCAGAACGGGCAGGCGGGGGTTGCAGGAAAGCATCCGGAGAGCTGTGGTATCAGAGAACCTGAAGAGATGGAATTGGTAGACCACTTTCCCTCTAAGAAAGGAGGCGAGGTCTTGCATTTGGTTCTGTACCACCTGGAACCTGACTCAGGAGCAATAGTGTTCAATGGCAGAGGTGGCTTCATTTGGTATCCTGAGATAACTACTGGCTCTCAGTGGCCTGCAGGTGACATGTGGGAGAACCCACATATTCTTACACTCCCTCAGGAAGTAAAAGTGGAAATGGTGAATAGTCTGGTGAACCAGCGGAGCTAAGAGGGCATAGTGCATGAGAGCTGTACTACCAGAGGTAAATGGCTGCCACCCTGGATGGCAGAAGTGCTGCTGGCCCAGCACCACAAAAGGCCAGATGAAACCTGTTTCACCTCATTGAGGACTCATAGGTGTCCAGCTCCCTCCTTCTCCTCTGAGCCTACCACAAGATCATATGAATACCCCGTACAATTGGATTCCACCCTAGGAATGAGCGAGGGAGGAGGGAGAGGAGAGACTAATAATTTTCCTGAAAGAGACCCGCAATTAACTTGAAGAGACTAAGATGCCTTTAACCTTTAAGATAAATTTGAGCTCCCATTGGCCTCTCTTTCTTTTTCCCCTTCTACTACTGGGGTGAGGGTTCAAGAGCAAAACCAGATCAGTTGTAGATGATAAAGAAGAGCCATTCTTCCTGTTCATCTGAGAGTTATGCGTTTTTTAGCATAACATAGATATTTTGTGTTGCCAAGTTATCTCATAGAGAACTAACTTCCTTTCCTCCTTTCCTTTCTTTCTTCCTCCCTCCCTTCAGTAAACACATTGAGCGGCTGTCAGACATACACTAGGTACAAGTGGTACACGTAAATCGGGTGTCATTCCTGCACTCAGGGAGCTGGGTACCTAGTACGCTAGATAGACTAGTGAGCAGATGCTTTCACCAGGGTCGGGAGCCCATACGGATCCACGCTGGGTGCTACGCAAGAGGCAGCTCCCCAAGGGTTGGGAAGTCCAGGAAGCCTTCCCAGAGAAGGGAGCTTCAGAGCGGACTCCTTAAGGATAACTAGAAGTTTGCCAGGAGAAGAAGGAGGAGGAAAGAAGAAAGGCTTCTGAGGCAAAGGGAAGAGCATATGCACGTAGCTGTAATAATTAATTTTATGTGTCAACTTCTCCACTGGGTGCTAGATCAAACATTTTTTTCTGGGTGTGTCTGTGACGATGTTTCTGAATGGGATTAACATTTGAAATAGTGCACCTGGCAAAGTAGATGGGCCTCCTCAATGTCGTTGGGCATCATTCAATCCATTGAGGGCCTGAAAAGAACAGAAGGCACAGGAAGGAGGAATGTGCCCCTTCCCCACCCCTGTAGCTTCCTGCCTACCTGCTCAGGCTGGAACATAGGTCTGCTCCTTCCCTTGGATGGGACTTACATGACTGTCTCTCCTGGTCCTCAGGCCTTCAGACTCCGACTGGAACTGCACCACTGGCTCCCCTGCCCCTCCCGCTTGTAGATGGCCAAATATAGGACCCCCAGCCTCCACAATCTTGTGAGCCAATTCCTCGCAGTAAATGAATCTCAGTCTGTCTCTCTCTCTTTCTGTGTTTCTGGTTCTCTGGAGAACTCATCTCATACAATGGCCAATTCTGAGATCTGCAATTAGCTTATTTCACTGATCATAAAAATTCATTTTCCCCCACATTTTAACTTCTCTGAAATCAGGATGCAGCTAACCATCCATGGCATCCTACAATTTTGTTCTTGGTGACTGATAAAAGTAAGGCTTAAAGCACCCTAAAGTGAATGGAATTTAAGGAATTTAAGTTACGGGGCCCCTTGTTTGCATGGGCCCCTTCCAAAGCTTTGTACTTAATTTTGGGTTTACCCTCTTAGAATGGGTGCACTAAATGGTATGAGCCTTGGGCCTCACATGCCTGCATCCACCTCTAATGTGTTTTAGAAGATTGGTAATTCGATAGGTCTAAGATTAGTATTTGTAGGGGAAGGAGAGGGGATGAGGGAAGGCATGAGTGGTGAGAGACTGGAGGTTTAGGATCTAATTTCAGTGAATGACAGCTACATCCTTTCACCTGGTGGAAGAAGCCAGAGACCTCAACTCCTGCCTCTCTCTCCTGCCCCATGTGCAATCCATCATTATGTCCTGTATACTTCTACTTCTGTGATAGAGACTCCTACTTCTCCTTCAAACTCTGTTTCTTCCTTCCATAAGGCATAGAACCCTCTAGTTTTAACCAGAAGCATGACCACCCTGAACAAAGACTGCATTTTCCAGCCTCCCTTCCAGTTAAATGTGGACACGAAGCTGAATTTTGGCCAAGGGAATGTGTAGTGTATCTTGAGAGTTTCCTTAAATTGAAGTAGTCTCTCATTCTCCCTCTTTCTTTGGTCCTGATAGCAGGAATGTGGACGTGATTGCCGGAGCTTCAGCAGGAGTCTTGGACCATGAGGTGACTTTAGGAATGGGGGCTAGACATGATGGAGCAAAATGGAAGCCCGGGTCCCTTGCACTGTGGAGCATTATATCAGTCTTACATTATCTACGTATGAACTTTCACCTGAAAGAGAAAAAAACCTCTGTTTCAAGTAAGATACTGTTTGTTTGTTTGTTTTGTCACTTACAGTTGAAATCATTTCTAACTAATAATCCACGTCACTGAAAGTTCTCATCACTATCCTAATCAGAGTTACCAATATTTCTTGCTTGGACTTTTGAAAGAATCTGTTAATTGATATCTCCAGATTCACTCATATCCATCCCAGCCTCCTTCCAATGAATTTTCTATGTAATAGCCAAAGCGATTGATTCATAATGCAAATAGACCATCACCCCCTGTGTTGGTCTGACCAGGCTGCCGTAATAGAGTACCCCAAACTGGGTGGCCAAAACAAAAGAAATTTATTTTCTCATAGTTCCGAAGGTTGGAAGGCCAAGATCAAAGTGTGGCAGGCTCTCTGGAGAGAGCTCTCTCCTTGGTTTGCAGACAGCACCTTCCTGCTGTGTCTTCACATGGCCTTTTCTCTGTGTGCATGTATGCATGTGCACAGAGACAGAGTGGTCTCTGGTGTCTCTTCCTCTTTTTACAAGGATACCAGTCCTATTAGATTAGAGTCTCATCCTTATGACCTCATTTAACCTTAATTACCTCCTTAACGGCCCTATCTTCAAATACAGTCACATTGGGGGTTAGGGCTCCAACATGTGAACTTTGGAAGGAACACAATTCAGTTCTTAACACTACCCTTATTCAATAATATCAGTGACTTCTTATTGCTTTTAGGGTAAAATTCAGCAGTTAAAATGGCAACACTCTTATATGGTTTGGGCCCTATTTTTATCTCATGGCATGCTTCTCCTCATTCCCCATGCTTTAGCTGCACTGGCCTTTCATTTTCTCAGGTGTGCATGATTTCTTCCACCTCAGGGCCTTTGCACATGCTGTAGTTTCTGTCCTAAATGCTCTTCCTCCCCTTCTGTCCTTTTGCTCGGTAAACCTCTCTCCATCAGCTCTCAGGTCAGTCATCTGATCTTCAGGGAAGCTGTCTCAGATCTAGTTTTTAATCCCCATTCCTCCATTATATGTTCTCATAGCTCCATGCACCTCTTTTTAATAGCACTTATCATAATTTTGCCTTTATATTTTGATCAAGATTCTTTGGTTAATGTTTGTCTTTTCCATTAGATGATAAACTCCATGAGAATAGGGATATGTCACTTTTTGCTTATTATTATTTTTCTTATTGTGTGCCTTCTACAGTATCTGGCACATATCTGACTCTCAACAAACATTTTCTGAACGAATAAGTGAGAGCTAAGTGGGAGTTAGGTCATGTAGAAGTAGGTATGCCAAACAAGGAGTTGGGACTTCATCCTCAATGATATATAGCATGGCACTCAAGGATTTTTGGCAGTGAAGTGAAATAAAATAGATATTAAAAAAAAATAAGATAGGTGTTTTAAAAAATCATTTTTGCCAGCACTGTGAAGAATGTGTTAGAAAAACCTATGTTGTCATTAAAGTGACAAGTTTCAAAGGTTGTAGCAGATATCCATGTGGAAAATAAAGGCTTGAGTTAAATTTGTGTTAGTCCCGTTCTTTCTGAGAATTCTTCAGTGTAAATCACATTGGGTCTCAGTTTCCTCCCCTGCTGGTTTGGGATTTGGCTTTTGCCGCCTGGTTAGTGAATTATCTTTGTTCATCTGTTTTCCATCTTCCAGTATGTTGCTGCTGTTATTGTATTTCCTGTTCTTGTTTTTGTTGATTTATTTTTGAAATCCCTTTACTATAGTTTTAGTAGAGTTTGGGGGGGCAAAATTATAGGCACACGTTTAATATACCACTTTCACTTGGAACTCCCAACATTTTTGTTTCATTATAAAAATTCTTTATTGCTTATTGCAAGAAAATTGCCTTTCACATTGGCCAAGATTTTTTTTTAAGTGACAATATCAAATGATGGCAAAACTGAGGATGAAAGAGTGGGAGTATAAAGTGGTACAACATTCCTGGAGAGTAGTGTTTCC
The DNA here is from genome assembly GCF_021613505.1 of Equus quagga. Classification (NCBI taxonomy): domain Eukaryota; kingdom Metazoa; phylum Chordata; class Mammalia; order Perissodactyla; family Equidae; genus Equus; species Equus quagga. Next base: position 1,885,393 of record NC_060286.1, read on the forward strand.
CCAAAGGCTTAAAATATACTTACTATTTGAACCAAAAGTTCCACATGTTGGAATTTATCCTAAGGAAATGATTAGCTTTAAGTTCATTGCAGTGTTGTTTATAATATTGAAAAACTGTCCGACGATTAAGGGCTGACTAAATAAACTAGGCTCCTTCACAAATTATATATGTGGTCATTAAAAATTATGTTGTTGAACCAAGTTCGTCACATAGCACTACTCCAGAGAATACGCATACATGGTCTTTTGCCAAGGCACACGTGAAGCTGTGGAACAAATCTAGCTCACCTTCCTCCAGCACTAGTTACTGGTGATTTGGGAGTGTGGAGACACTACTCTCTATCCCAGCATCCTTTGTGCCTTTCTTCCTTGGTAACAAAACCCTGATTTGTAGCAGGGGATGTCGCTGCTCAGAATAAAATAAAAGACTACATTTCCCTGTCTCTGTGGTACCTAGGTGTGGCCTTAAGGTTAAACAGAACCAACGAGATGTCAGTGAAAGTGCTGAGAGACTTCTGGGGGCTACCTTGATGGAGATGAATGAGGATGAGGAGATGGGAGGTGAGTATTTCACTCCTTTCTTGTACTTAAAGGCTTCTGCTCGGTTGGGGGGGCGGAATATATATATATATATATATATATATATACACACACACACACATATAACACATTTAAAATTCTTATTAAAGTGAAAATACAAAAACGTTCAAATATCTAATTATAATCAGAGGGGTGTAGGGGGAGGAGAAAAAGAAGGGAATGTGGGAGAACACTGACTGACTTCTATGAGAATCTTGATACGCAATGATAACCTTCCTGTATTATTAAATCCCACTAGAAAAGGCTGGCAAGGCTCGTATAAACTGCTTGTGAGACTCCTTTTGGTGCGTCGTACAGAGCCTATTTGTAAGTCCTCTAGATAGAACAAGAGCAGGAGCGGGGTTATTTCACTTTGTAGAACCCAAGATGCCGGCCCTCCCCCTGCTCCCAAATTTGCCTCGGATCTAATATGCAAGATCTCAGGATTTACATTCTGTGACGTGGATTTCGGAGTGTGCCTCCTGTCTGCGGCATCAGAAAACCTTGGACAGAGCTGGCCCCACATCTTTTTGGAATTTGCCGCAGGAAAGTGAGGACCGCTAGGACAGACGGGCCGAGAAGACGCTCGCTGGGGACCAATCCCGTAAGTCGGGGGCGGGGTGACCCGGGGCCCCGCCCCTCTGCGCAGCCAGTAGCTGCGGCGGGCGCGGGAGGGGCGGGGCGAGCCCTGTTGCCGACGTCGTGATTGGCTTGCCGGCTCGCTCTGTCCACTAGGCTACCCCGCTGTCCTGCTCCCGAGAAGCCCGGGCAAGTGAGGCTCCACAAAGTTTGTCCGCTCCGGGGCACCGTAGTTGCTTTACCCCGGCTGAGCGGCCGGGCCGGGCTGGACGGCGGAGCTCGCCTCCGTGTAGGGGTCCTTGATGGCTGCGGTGTTTCTAGTAACGCTCTACGAGTACTCGCCGCTTTTCTACATCGCGGTGGTCTTCACCTGCTTCATCGTGACCACCGGCCTGGTATTAGGATGGTAAGTGCCCCAGGGCTGCGGGCGAGGGACGGAGGGCGGACAGCCGGGGAGCGGGGTCGCGGCGAGCGGCGGGGGCTGGGGGGCTGGACGCCCGGGGCTCTCGGGAACCGGGCTGAGGGCTCCTCTGCTCCGGGAGGGGTGCGGGGTGGACGCCGCACCTGCGTCGCTGCCTCGTGTCACTGTGGCTGCGGGCGTCTGGGGTGGTGCTGGATGGAGGTGTGTTATCCAGCTTTGTTTCTAGGGGGTAAAGCAGCCGGGAAGGGCTTGGTCGGGGTGTCGGGATAGAGAGCGTGGCCTTCAGGCTTCTGTCCCGGATTGGGGCCTACTGTGTGCCCAGAGTGAGTCGGTCACCTGCGGGACGGTGCGCGGACGTGGACAGTAAACAAGGGCGATTGTTGTTCCTCTGACTGAGCTGAGCGCTTGGCCTCAGAGCTTCCAGTGTAATTTGTAACTGAACTCTGTTACCGGTTGAGAATTTAATGGTTTCTACGCACATTCCACACCTTTGGAAGTAATATTTAGTCGGTAGGATTATAAAGTTCAAAGTCATAATTTCAGAGATGGAAGAGACCTTAGAGATTAGTTACACTAAGAGGCAGAGGCAGTTTACCTTTTGGAGACAAGGAGAATGGACTGTTAGATAATCCCTGAGCAGTTCTTCTAGCCCAGAGAGTCTAAAATTTCTCTCTTGTGGAAATGCCGTTGTATCATGTTTAGAGAAGCCTTATAAATTCAGCTAGTCGAAACCATCTTACTAGTCCATCCACTGAGGAGACACACATGAGCTGGCTTTTGAAGAATGAGTATTTTGAAAAATAAATGGAGTTAAATGTGTGTACTAGAGAATCGAAGGTGTTTCCGAGAACACAAAATGAGCCGACAGGCAGAGGAGACGTGTTAGTGAATAGAACAGGCTGTGTAAAATGAGTTTAAAAATACCCTCGGATCACATATATGTGATTACCTTAAAGGAAGGACTCAAGCCCTTGTCAGTTTCTGAAAACATATGCCATCTTTAGGGACTAAATAGTTTTAACGTTTCCGCACTGCTCCCCATCCTGCCAGCCATAGGGTATAAAATTCCTTGTTTGTGGGTAGGGGAAGATTAAGACCAATCTTAACAGTTTGTTGTTCTTGATCCATCAGATTTTGTTGCCATTGTTCATTTCAACAAAGTTTGTGATTGGAATTAGGAAGTTGTTGCCCAAGTGAGAAAAACAGTCTTAACACAGGATTTTTTAATGACTATAATATTAGTGGTATTCTCTTAAATGTAATTTTCCTCTGCTGAGGAAAATAGGTAAGCAGTTGATAATTGCATTAATGACAGGGATACATTCCGAGAAAGTCATTGTTAGGTGATTTCATCGTTGTGCAAACGTTGTCAAGTGTACTTAGACCAAGCTAGATGATGTAGTTGGTGGGAGGAGGTAGGAAGGTAGGGAGAATTAAAGTGATGAGAAAGAGGCTGGGGGATAGAATGAAGAGTATGTATAGAAAGGTGGGTTTTTTTTTTTTTTTTTTCACTCCAAAGGATGAAGGAAAGAAAGAAAGTGGGGGAAGGTAGCTAGCCTCTGGCTGTCATAGGAAGGTTATATCTTGGGTCCTACCACTCCCTATTTCAGAACATAACCTCTAAAAGGCACTGGGGCAGTAATGAGCAGTGGAGATAGAAGCAGTGGGCTGATTGATTTTGAGGATCAAAGAGGAGAAGTTACTGGATTTGTTTTTTCTCTCTCGCCCTTCTTCTGCTGACCCCTAAGTCATCATTATCATTGCTAGCACTTACCTAGTGCCAAGCCCTGTTAATAACATTTACAGGTGGGGAAACAGTCACACAGAGGTTGAGTGATTGCTTAAGGACACATGGCTATTAAGGGTCTTGTTTCTGATTTTAGGAGGAAAGCCTTCAGTCTTTCATTAAGTATGATGTTACCTATACATTTTTTATTGCTACTCTTTATCAGGTTAAGTTCCTTTACATTCCTAGTTTGCTGATGATTCTTATCAGGCATAGACATTGGATGTTAGCAAGTGCTTTTTGTGCATGTATTGAGATGATCTTATGCTTTTCCTTTTTTAGTCTGTTAATAGGATGAATTACACTGAATTTTTACTGTTGTATGCCAACCTTGCACTCCTGAGATAAACCTTACTAGGTCCTGATGTATTAACCTTTTTATATGTTGTTGGATTTAAGATGCTAAAATTTTGTTAAGAATTTTTGCATCTGTGTTCCTGAGTGATATTAGTCTGTTAGTTTTCTTGTACTGTCTCTGCCCCTCCTCTGCAGACTTCAGTTACATGTATATAAACCTACCTGAAGTTGCCCCCAGCTCACTGATGTTGTCTTTATTTTTGTTCAGCCTTTTTTCCCCTCTCTGTTTCATTTTGGATGCTTTCTGTTGCTATGTCTTCGAATTTACTAATCTTTTGTTCTGCAATGGCTAATCTGCTATTAATCCCGTCCACTGTATTTTTCATCTCAAACGTATTTTCATCTTGAAAAGTAGATTTGGGTCTTTTTTATATCTTCCATTCTCTGTACAATATCCTCAATCTTTACATACCTGTTTGAAAATTTGGAGTGTAGTTATAACAATTATTTCTGATGCCCTTGTCTACTAATTCTATTATCTGTATCATTTCTGGGGTCTGTTTCTATTGATTAGTTTCTCTTCTCATTATGAGTTATATTTTCCTGCTTTTTTGCATGCCTGTTAATTCTTTATTAGATGCTGCGTTGTCAATTTCACCTTATCGGGCGCTGGATGTTTTTGTATTCATGTAAATACTCTTGAGCTTTGTTTTGGGATGCAGTTAACTTACTTGGAAACGGTTTGATCTGTTAGAGGCTTGCTTTTCAGCTTTTTCAGGGAGGACCAGAGCAGACTTATTCAATTGTTGTATAAAATTAAATTAATCTAGAGTAAAGTTTTATTCCATTTGTTAATTTTATTGGCTTTATCTTGGTGTTAGGTTTATTCATGTGTTTTGAAATTTTAATTGCCAGCTAAATTTTAGTGGGAGGGTTTTTCACCCCTCCGTTTGTTCTCACCCTTGCTGTTTAACTATTTTATAATTACATTTACCCAGATTCCTAGACCCCTCCCCCACCCTCAGTCAAGGACCAAGTCTTATAAGGACAGTTCTGCCCCATATTTATATTGGTCTAACCCAGCTCCTGGTTTCAAGTTGTGAACCTGGCTCCAGCCCTTGTCTTGAGTGGACAACCTATAAGTCTCTCTTAACTATGTGAAGGCTTTGTTACCACTACCTGCTGCCTGACTCAGAACCCATCAAACCATGGCATCAGCTTTATATTTCTTTCCCTTTTCAGATTCATAAACATTTGTCTTTGAACCCAGTTATATCTCTTTTTCCCAACATTTTATTATAAAAATTTTCAAACATACAGAAAACTTGAAAGAATTCTACAGTGAACACACATATGACCATCACTTAGGTTCTACAATCAACATTTTGCTGTAATATCTTTATTACATATCTGTAGATCCATCCGTCCTTCTATCTGTCCATCAGTACACCTTATTTCTTGATCACTTCCAAGTAAGCTGTACTCTTCACCTGTAAGTACTCAAGCATTGCATATTCTTAGCTAGAGTTCAGTATTTATTTTTGTTTATAGTTCATTTTTTCTTTTGAAGTAATATTTACGTACAGTGAAATGTACAAATTTTAAGTGTTTTCAAACACATCATCTATACAACTCAAATGTCTATCGAGATTCAGAACTTTACCATCACCAGAGAAAGTCTCCTTATGCCCTTTCCGTCAGTCTGTATTCCTACACCCCCAGAAGCAACCACTGTTCTATTTTTTATGTGTACTATAGATAAGTTTTGCCTGCTCTAGAATTTCATATTATAGAATCATATGGCATGTACTCTTTTGTGTAAGCCTTCTTTTGCACAGCATGTTGATTTTGAGATTTATCCATGTAGTTGTAGGAATAATTTATTCCTTGTCATTGCTGAGTACACTATTACTTTGTTTAAACACGTTGCAGTTTGTTTACTCATTTCAGTGGGGTCTGTTTGATTTCTCTTTTTGTTTTTTATCTGCTACGGGTTTGCAGAGAAGAGAGTACATCAAAGTTTGAACCTGACTCTGCCACCTTAACTTAAAGTCCCTTAGTTTAACTAATGTGTATTCATTTTAAGTTAATTAGTTAATTTATTTATTTTTAAGATTGGCACCTGAGCTAACATCTGTTGCCAATGTTTTTTCTTCTTCTCCTCCTCCTCCTCCTCCCCCTGCCCCTCCCCCGCCACCCTCCCCGATGCCCCGCAGTACATAGCTGTATACTCTAGCTTTAGATCCTTCTAGTTGTGCTGTGTGGTTCACTGCCTCAGCATGGCCTGATGATCAGTGCCATGTCGGCGCTCAGGACCCGAACTGGCAAAACCCCGGGCTGCCAAAGCAGAAGCGCAAACTTAACCACTCAGCCACAGGGTGGCCCCAGCTACTTTCTAATTTTATAAGGAATGGAGTTATAGTCCTTTTCATGTCACATTTTTACATGAAATTTTAAAATAGAAAATATATAAATGAAGGGCTGTTTTTGGTGCTCAAAAGTTTTGTTTCATAAATAATGGCAGATAGTCTACATATTACATGTGTATTTTTCATATCATTTAAAAATTTGATAATTCTATCATGTTTTTACTGTTAGGTACAGTTTATCTATAATCACTGTGCTCCTTTATTATCAACAATAATATTAACAATAGACCTCTTTGTTTTTAAGAGTGTATCAGGGCTGGCCCCGTGGCCGAGTGGTTGAGTTTGCGCGTTCTGCTTCGGTGGCCCAGGGTTTCACAAGTTCAGATCCTGGGCAAGGACATGGCTCATCAGGCCATGCTGAGGTGGCGTCCCACACAGCACAACCAGAGGCACTCACAACTAGAGTATACAACTATGTACTGGGGGGCTTTGGGGAGAAGGAAAAAACAAAGATTGGCAACAGATGTTAGCGCAGGTGCCAATCTTTAAAAAAAAGAAAAAGAGTATGTCACTTTACCCATCTGAACAATATACTGTACATCTTTTATTTATTTATTTTTAATTTTTTTTATTTTTCAAGGAAGATTGACCCTGAGCTAACTGCTGCCAATCCTCCTCTTTTTGCTGAGGAAAGCTGGCCCTGAGCTCACATCCATGCCCATCTTCCTCTACTTTATATGTGGGATGCATGCCACAACATGGCTTAACGATTGGTGCCATGTCCACACCCGGGATCTGAACCAGCGAACCCTGGGCCTCCAAAGTGGAACGTGCGCACTTAACTGCTGCGCCACTGGACTGGCCCATGAGCAATATATTGTAAATCTATGAAACCTCTAATCTCTCTTAATTCTAGATTAATTCTTCAATTTAATGTAAATTGAGTAACTTAATCTCTTTTTCTGATACTTATATTAAAAGGAATAACTAAGAGAAGCGTTACGTAGTTTACATATAACAAATTATGTTTTATTTTATTTTTGCCCTTCTTCAGGTTTGGTTGGGATGTTCCAGTAATTCTGAGAAATTCAGAAGAGGCCCAGTTCAACGCAAGAGTTTTCAAAAAGCAAATGAGACAAGTCAAGAATCCTTTTGGCTTAGAGATCACTAATCCGTCTTCAGCTTCAATTACAAGTTGGTGGCTATTTTCCAAAGATTTTCTCCTTTGTGTACCCCTTTCCTAGCCCTTTGATTTTCTTTCTCTATGACTTTCTCTTCATTAGGCTTAACAGACACTTACTGAGCACCTGTTTTGTTCCAGGAGCTGTACTACATATTACAGATACAAAGATTAGTAATTCACCAAGCTCGCTCCTAAAGAACTTACCAAGTAGTAAACAGAGGCACTTGGATGAGAGAAGTAAAATATCACAGGCGTTAATAAGAGAAGTCTCTTAGGACACTGCAGTGAGAAGTGTGACGATGGCATAGTATCAGTACAATTCGTGTACGGTACGGCTGCCAGCCTTCTGGAGGACAATTCTCTCTTAATCTGAAATTATGCTATTTTTGGTATAAATTATTTAGGTATAAAGTGGCATTTTGGTAGATGGTAATAGTAGATGGTAGTTGTTTGTTTCTGTACTTGGAAAAATAATTGCAAGACTATCTAGGAACCAGTAGAAAGAAAGAGAGGAAGGAAGGAGAGAAGGAAGGAAGAGTTAAGTTTGCTAAGGGGAGGCATAGTCAGGGAAATCTTCATGAAGGAAGAATGTGCTGAGTCTCTCTCACTATCTTATTTTTTTCTTTCTTCCATTTTTTTTGACTAGAGTCTTGAAAGATAAGTAGGTGTGTATCTCTTGGGATTGGGAAAAATTGTAAGTAGAAGGAGAAGTGTGAGCAAAGCCCGGGATAGAACAGAACCATATGTTAGAGAAACAATGAATAATTTGTTGTGGATGAAACATACGGTGGGACAGGTAAGAGAAGAGTCAGGAAGACTCAGGTTCTTTGCATGGGTCCTCCATAGACAATTCCTATTACCGAGACAAGGAGTACAGGAAAAACAAGTTTTGGAAAAAAGGCAGTGAATTCAGTTTCTGGACTTTGAAATGCTTTTGTGACCATTAGATAGAGATATAGAGTAGGCGGGTCTGGATACAGTTCTGAGCTCTACAAAGATTTCTGAGCAGAGACCTATTGCCTTTTACACTTGCTCACGTTTCTGACATCTTAAAAATAACCAAAACTTTCTCAACTCTTTATCTTATTCTAGCTACTGTCCTGTTTCTCCTCTTCCCTTCACAGCCAGACTGCTTAAAACCAGTTTGCATTTTCCTTCTCCTCCGAGCCTGCTTCCCTGTCACTCCTCAGAGCCGTGCACTCTGACTTTGCCTGTATCCCTCTACTGAAATGCTTTTCTCCAAGGTCACTGATGACCACGTCTGCCCTCCACCTCCAACCCCCAGCAGTCATACAATCCAGTGGACGCTTTTCAGGCCTGAGTTGGTGCTCTCTCTGCAGTATTTAACTGAGTCGACCAGTCTTTCCTTCTTGACACACTGTTCCCTTGGTTTCTGTGACCATTCTTATCTAGTCATCTTCCTGCCTCTAACTTCCAGAATCACTTGTCAAAAATCAGTGTATTTAGTCAATAGGGATTATCAACCTAAGTAATCTTGATTGACAAGGAAAACGTACAAAATTTCTTATTCTTCTTAAGCTATAAATACTATAGCATAGCTCTATAAACTGAAGGGAACTAAGGACTTTTTTCCCCTAATGGTTGATAAGGGTTTCATTCTGACATTTTTCACTTGGGAAGATCAAATTTCAAGATATGACAGAGAAAACTAACTTGTTTAGAAAACATGCCTGATTAAAATGTGGTGGTTCAGTGACCTCTGACCTCCATGGCCATGCACTGGGACCTGCTATAATATCACATCAGGCTCTTGAGCGGGACTGCCAATAGAAATACCTACCAGTCCAAAGCCATCCTTCCCGCAAGCCTGGAAACACACTGAAAAAGTAGGAACTGATACCTTGTGAGCAGACACACACAGGACACTCGTCAGCCACAAGGTGTGAGTAAATCCATCAGTCTGCCTTTTGGGCAGAAATAGTCTCAAATGAAGCCCACCCCGTAAATGTTAGCAGCAAGTGAAAAGATACCGGTAAGCAGAAGACCTCTCAGCTATGCCCAGCACACTAGGTGCTAACCAACAGTAGCATTACTGAGTACATGAACAAATTTGGGGGCCAGCCCCAGTGGCCTGGTGGTTAAGTTCAGCACATTCTGCTTTGGTGGGCCATGTTCAGTTCCCAGGCACGGACCTACACCACTCATCTGTCAGTGGCCATGCTATGGTGGTGGCTCAGATACAAAAAGAGGAAGATTGGGGCCAGATGTTAGCTCAGGGCGAATCTTCCTTGGCCAAAAAAAAAAATATTAAATATGTGAACTTAAGGCATACTTATTGAAGTATTTTAATTTTTAAAATACCAATACATATCATTATTTGTTTTCTATAGGGAAATAAGGAGAAGGATTTTGGTGGGAATTGTACTCAGCAGAATAACCTTGAAATGATGGGTGTCATTAAAGATATCTAACCAGAACATTGAAATAGTATTCTGAGCAATAATTGTGACATTTTAAGGTGTTTATTTCATTTGATGTGTAGCTAATTTAAAAATCCAGGTCTTTTTTCATCACTGTATCCAAGATGCCTTGACATAGGGGAGGGAGGGAACATCTGGAGACCTGATTTACTTGAAAATAAACCAGAGAATCAGCTTTAATCTTAGTCATTTAGTTCTGTTTATTAGGGATGGGTTGTTGAGATTTTTTTGTTGTTATGTAATGAGACTGTATTTGGATTTATGATGTTTCCATGTCCCCAATATAGAGGCTTTAGTGAAATTGAAAGTAGGTGATATTGAGCATCTTTTAAAAAAAAATTTTTTTTTGCAGTCATAATGGTAAGATTGTGAAATTTCAATTGTACATTATTCTTTGTCAGACACTATATAAGTGTGCCCTTTCACGCCTTGTGCCCACCCCCCACCCCCCTTCCCCCTGGTAACCACTAAATTGTTCTCTTTGTCCGTAAGTTTATCTTCCACATATGAGTGAAATCATACGATGTTTGTCTTTCTCTGTCTGCTTATTTCACTTAACATCATACCCTCAAGGTCCATCCATGTGGCTGTGAATGGGATGATTATGTCTTTTTAATGGCTGAGTAGTATTCCATTGTATATATATATATATATATATACACCACATCTTCTTTATCCAATCATTGGTAGATGTGCGGTTGGGTTGCTTCCACTTCTTGGCTATAGTGAATAATACTGCAATGAACATAGGGGTGCATAAGTCTCTTTGAACTGTTGATTTCAAGTTCTTTGGATAAATACCCAGTAGTGGGATGGCTGGATCATGTGATATTTCTACTTTTAACTTTTTGGGAAATCTCCATACTGTTTTCCATAGTGACTGCACCATTTTGCATTCCCACCAGCAGTGAATTTTCTCTACAACGTCTCCAACATTTGTTATTTTTTGTCTTGGTGATTATAGCCATTCTAATGTGCCTAAGATGACTTCTAAGTGTCGTTTTGATTTGCATCTCCCTGATGATTAGTGATGTTGAACATCTTTTCATGTGCCTGTTGGCCCTCTGTATACCTTCTTTGGAAAAATGTCTGTTCATAACCTCTGCCCATTTTGTGATTGGGTTGTTTGTTTTTTTGTAGTTCAGTTGTATGAGTTCTTTATGTATTATGGAGATACTGAGCCTCTTAATGTCAAGTTCGTGTGCCCGATGTGCAGTAAGCCCATCACTGAGACTTGGAGATGGAGAGAGGTTTATTTGAATTGGCCAAAACAAGAAGTCGAGAGGTTAGGTTCTCTCAAATCCACCTTAACAGGAGAGGAAGGCAGGGGGTTTATAGAGCTAAGGGGGTTGGCAGGAGGAGTTTCAGAGAAACAAAGAGGTGATCCATATTCCTTTCACTCCAGATGAGCCCTTGGGCAATCTGAGTTCAGGTGTCAGGGGCAGCTGGGGGCTGGTTATTTGGTGGTCCTTAAAGGCATTCCTTTTCTTCTGTAAAAGAAGCTCATAAATCCTTGTGACCCCTGAGTCACCCCTCAGGTTAAACACGAAAACAGCAAATTGACAAGATTAACTTCTTTTCATAATAAGGTCGAAAGGTAATCTTATTGAATATTTACAGTAACCCTCAGGTACCAGCTTCATAGCTACTCAGGATATATTAGTTGAGTTGAATTAATTTTGTTCAGGAATTCTGCTGTCCTTTTGTAAACAATTTCCTTATATTTTGGCTTATTCACCCTGATAAAAGCTCACGTTCACCCTGGTAAAAGCTGAAAGCAAAAGATTTAGGTGAAATGACTCATAGCATTTTTGGAGGAATTTACAAAGCTCTGTGTGTCCCGTACTCCCTAAACTGTTCATCCCCCAATGCTCCAGTTTTATCATCTTCATGCGTGGTCTCCTTGTATCTTCGTCCTTCTCTTGCAGGCGTTCTTCTTCAAGAAGGTATGTGGCTTTTCTGCTTCATCGTTTCTCCTTTTTTAATGGCTCAACTCATTGGACCGTAGTCCCTATTTTTTTCAGCTTTTGCAGGGCTGTCTCTTATGCTGTGTTGCATTTGGCTGTTCCGGCTAGGTTGGTGAGGGCTGTTGGGAGAACGCACACCCCTGCTGCCTCATGGACTTCGGATTCTGAATTTTCTGGTTTATGACTGCATCCTGGTTCTGTTAATGCTGTTGATCTAAGATGGCATTGTATGTGCACTGAATTTTAGAAGACTAAGAAAATAGAAGAATGGGAACTTTCTTTGCAGAAGTGGGAAAAACTAAAGGGAGAATAGTTTTGCATAGGGGCATTTGAACTGTCATCAGTATGTGCTTGTACATGTATGTACTTGTATTGTACATGTATTATACAAGTACATGTATGTACTTGATTTACAAGAACGTAAATCAGTACCTTCTCTTCTCAGTCTGTGTAATGGACAAGTTTATGAAAGATTGTGGAGAGCAGAATTTTATAGAGTCCATAGTTCTTTTTCATTAACCTATTACTTTCAGAGACATATTATGTTAGAGGCTGATTAATATCCAGATGTCAGTGGTCTCTCATGCTCTCCCCATTTACTCAAGTATACAAAGTCTGTAAACAAGGCTTTGATGCAGCTCTGAGTCTCTGGATCTCTGGTTCTTTGTACAAAGCAGATAAACTGGGTAGTTTTATATGTTCTGCAAGTTGAGGTTTTTTTTTTTAAGGCTTATCTTTCCGTTGTTCTTTTATAGTGTAAACACACATATATATAGATATCCTATCCTGGGAGATAAACAGTAGCACACTGTATATACTTTTCTCCACCTTGCTTTTTTCATTTAACGACATATTCTGGTGATCGTTCCACAGTAGTATATATGTATATGAATTATGCCTCAATTCTTTTTTAAAAACTGCATGGTACTTCATTATACAGTGTTCCATATTTTATTCATTTAATCCCCTGTTGATAGACATTTGGGTGGATTCCAGCATTTTGATATAACTAGTGCTCCGTACATACATCTTTTCACATTTTTCACATTTTTGCCAGTAATATTAAGAAATCATTTTCTGGGTCCCTTTTTTTTCTTTCTCTACAATTTTTATGTACTTTTACTATTTTTCCCTTTCCTGTCTACTTCTAACTTTTTTTTATTGCCTTATGTCATGTGCTTCTTAGGGATATAGAGAAAAGTGTGGTTTTTAAAAATATATATACATTTTTAAATTTGTGTTAATGGAGTGTTTTTCTTCAGCTGTTTAATAGCTAACTGAAAAAAATAGTAATTGAATTTTCTATTCTTGAATTAATACCTGATGCATGGACTCATAAAAAAGTTGAAATCAAATTCTGTTCCGATTACCTATGCAAAGTTGCTGCCAATTAAAAGTTTTGCTTACCTGTGATTAGAAATTTCCCTATGTCACTGCTACTATACCTGTCCAAATCTGAGACTGCATCCGTACCACTGAATGCTGAGAAGAAACGTGGAGAACTCAGTCAGCTTTTGCTATCCCGTAGAGCATCTGCTTGTGTTGGTGTATCTCCTTCCAGCACATACTTTTGATCACCTTTTGAAAAACACTTATTGTATCAGTCAGAACTCTTATTAGCAAGCGCCTGAAACAACTCCAATAAAAGGAAGTTAGGTAGCTTACAGAATTGCCAGTAGGTTTGGAGACCCAGAATCAGAGACCAAGGCTGTGCAGCTAGGAACAGTGCCCTTTTGGCCTAAGAAGTACACTGTTGCCACTGAGCACGAGATGTTGCGGCCTGCACTGCCAGCGGTATGAGACACTGGGTGTTGCTGCCCTTGAACCTAATGTTGCTGCAACTTTTTTTCACGAGGGAAAAAAATCATGTAGGTGGCACATAGTAAGTCCTGTGGAAGTGTTAAATAAATAGGTAAAACTACATAAGATAATTTGTGTATCCACTTATAATTTATTTATCCACTTAATCAGGTTTACTCCAATTGTAACAGCTTTTGTTAAGCTGACAGCAAACAGATGAATGAGGCTATCACTATTAAACCCTCCTGTTTTGAAATCCCCACTCTTTCCTCAGGATATTTTGCATATTACATGGGACATTAACTGTGTGACAAGAGGGTATATCAATGTGTATAGTAACGTTAGTAAAGCTTTTTAATATTTTTTCTACTCCAGTGATCATCTTGCGGACCCCCTGGGTTGGGTGTATCTGCTGTTGGAGACAGCTCTGCTGTTTCTTGTAGTTAGGATTATAGGCACAATTAGAGTGGTAGGTTATCAATAGTGAACTGTAGTTCAGGGTTTGTTTTTGTTTTTGATTTTGTTTTTCTGAGGAAGATTCGCCCTGAGCTCACATCTGTGTCAGTCTTCCTCTGTAAGTGGGTTGCCGCCATCGCATGGCCACCGATCAGTGGTGTGGGTCCATGCCTGGGAACTGAACCCAGGCCGCCAAAACAGAGCACGCTGAACTTAGGCCACAGGGTTGGCTCCTGTAGTTCAGTTTTTAAAATCTATGTGGGAAAAGTCTTAAGGTCACCAAAAAACCTTAAATCATTAATTTACAAGGTTAAATATATAAATAATAAGAAAGAGTTTACTGATAGTGCTTCAAAATTATATAGACATTGAGGGTTTTTTTTTTTCTTCCTGAGGAAGATTTGTCCTGAGTTAACATCTGTGCCAGTCTTCCTCTGTTTTGTGTGTGAGCCACCACCACAGCATGGCCACTGATAGACAAGCAGTGTAGGTCTACACCTGGGAACTGAAGCTAGGCTGCTGAAGCAGAGTGTGCTGAACTTAACCACTAGGCCACCGGGGTTGGCCAGACATTGAGGTGTTTTGTTTTTTTTTAAAGATTGGCAGCTCAGCTAACACCTGTTGCCAATCTTCTTTTCTTCTTCTTCCTCTTCTTCTCCCCAAAGCCCTCCAGTATGTTATTATATGTTCTAGGTGTAGGTCCTTCTGGTTGTGCTGTGTGGGACACTGCCGCAGCATGGCTTGATGAGCAGTGCTATGTCTGCACCCAGGATCCGAACCGGCAAAACCCTGGGCTACCCAGGTGGAGCACGTGAACTCAACCACTCGGCCATGGGGCCAACCCTGACAATGAGGTTTCTATGTCTCTTGTTCTAGAGACCAGTTCCTTCATTTATAGTTGCATACCCTTTAATGAGTTTCTTTAACTACTGTCAGCCTGGCCAGAATCCAAAGAGAAGCTTTTGTTACTCCTCATGTATAATTGTATTAGAAGCTGCAATAGGTAATTTTCTTCTCTTTGTCTCATTTGTTTTCTACAGATGGCATAACTTTGACAACAGATTGCCTTGAAGATAGCCTCCTTACATGCTACTGGGGCTGCAGCGTTCAGAAATTATATGAAGCTCTGCAGAAGCACTTTTATTGCTTCCGAATAAGCACGCCCCAAGCACTGGAAGATGCTCTGTACAGCGAGTATCTCCATCAAGAGCAGTACTTGTATCCTTTTAGATATTAGACCTTTTATGGAGAAAAGAAAGTATTGTAAGTTATTATTGATCACCTTTGGTATATTACTGTATTTTTGGTTATAGTGGCAATTTACCTTTACATCTTCAAAAGTATTAAAAAGGACAGCAAAGAAGAAATATATTGCGAGTTACCAAGAGATACTAAAATTGAAGACTTTGGTACAGTGCCTAGATCTCGCTATCCATTGGTAGCACTGTTGACTCTAGCTGATGAGGATAACCGAGAAATTTATGATATTGTAAGTAATTTAAAAATTCTAGAAGCATTAATTTTAAGTGATTTGGATGATGGGTCTTAATTATTTGGTGAAATAGAAAAAGTTTTATTTTAATTTCTGAGGATATACATTTGGCCTGGACACTTTATTTTTGAAAAATGAATACATGGGAAGTATACCTGTATGATTTTTATATGTGTAACAGTGCCTTCAGAGTGTAACTTATTTTTTCCGTATGAGTTGCAAGAATATGATTTTATTGAGAAAATAAAAGATATAAGTTAATTTCATTATTCCGTATTCTATCATGTTTACTACATAGAGGAAGTCTGTTGGAAAGCATGTTTATTCTTAACATTTTTAGCACTGAATAAACAAGTGTAGTTATCTAAAGTGCTCAAAATTAAGACATTATCCACTTTTTTCTTTGTGTGCTTGCGGTCGTCGTTTCCATTATAACCCCTGCTGCACCTGCATCTTATATATGTTTGGTCTCTATATTTTCAGTAATTATAGTAATAATTACTTTTCTCATTATGTGCTAATTATTTCTTTAGTCTGGTGGTTTATCCCTGTTAGGAAGTTAAAAGCATCTCAGAGATTTGAGCCCTGACAATCCTCTAAGTATGGTAAAAGCTTGTATATGAAATAAACTTTTGGTGAAATTGTATCATGGTAAGAATGCACTTATACACAATTTACTACTTTTCTAAAGTGTGTGGGTTAGTTATATTCGTTAATAAAGATATGGTAACATTTTTTATGACACTCTGTAATATGCAAAGTACATTCGCTAACGTTAACCTTGTGTGTTAAGGCAAACATCTTTCTTATACAGATTGAAACAGAGTCAGAAGAATCTCAGTCATTCAGGAAGAGATGAGCTTGACTCTGAGCCTTTGTGGTCCTTTTTGTTTTAGATGGGAATGCGCATCTCCCTGAAACAAGCCTGCACTGAGCTTTGGAAAGTGCAGACCCTTACTGGGAAATCTAGGCCCTGCTCCTGTGCACTTAAGCCTCTCTCTGTTTTAGGTTTTTAATCTTATCAAATTGAAGTTCTATTGAGCTGAAGTCAGCTTGTTTTTTCCCGAATAAAAGTCTTATCAACGGCACTATGTATCCAGAACCTAGCACAGTGCCTGGGACACCGTAGGTGCTCAATAAATTTGATAAGTGGAAAAAAAGTCATAGCCATGTTGGCGAGCCTCTGAGCTGGCAGCAGAACTCCTGGGTTGCGTGTGCATGAAGTAGTGTACAGGAGAGCTCTCTGGTGCCCTCCCTCCCTCCTCAGTTGAAGATAGGTAAGCCCTGTGAAGTTGGTGTTTCATACTTGCAGCCTCTCCGTTCTTCATCCTGCCTACCCAGGCACCGCAGCCCTTCTCTCACCGCCGTGTCGCCATCTCTTCTGAGCTCTCCTGCTTCTTTGCTTTCCTTCAAAACAAAAAGGGTCAGAACTGTGCCCTTGCTTCCAGCCCCCACTCTGGGTTCTGTCCCCTCACTGCTGGTGCTCTCTGTTGACTTGAGGTGCTCAGGGTCTTTGTCTTCTGTCTTCCTCCCTCTAGCCAGAGAGGGATTTTGTGTGTGCGGTAAATTTACATAACATAAACTTCAGCGCTGTCACCGCCTTGCAGTGTACAGTTCAGTGGCGTTGTAAACGGGAAAACGTGCTCTCAGGCCCTGAGCCGCCAGAAGTGAAGACTGCCTGTCTCCAGTGTAGCCGTGCAGGCTTGTTCCCACGGAGGGCCTGGGTGCGGGGCCCTCGGGGGAGCAGTCATGTCCTCCTTTACTTTGAATACTTCTCCCTGCCTGGCTCTTCGTTTGTGTCAGGGTTTGGTTTTGTTTTGTTTTTAATTTATTTACTTATTTTATTGAAGTATAATTGATAGATAGCATTATGTTAGTTTCAGGTGTACAACATAATGATTCAATATTTGTATATGTTGCAAAAGGATCACCACAATAAGTCTAGTCAACATCCATCACCACATAGTTACAAAATTTTTTTTTCTTGTGATAAGGACTTTTAAGATCTCCTCTCTCAGCAGCTTTCAAATATGCAGTACGTTATTACTGCCTACAGTCGCCGTGCTGTACCTTACATCCCCAGGACTTAGTTATTTTACAGCGGGGTCTGTGTCTTTTATTCTTCTTATCGGCAGACTCCCTCCCTATTTTCCTGTTAATCCTGGCTTCTCCATCTCTTCTCTCTCAGATTGGGCCTAATATTGGAACTAAAACGTATTTATTAGTATATTTTGTATTAATGTTCTCTGGTCTTAATTTTAGAAGCAAACTGAGCATTTCATAATTCTTTTTCATATGTGGTTTTCCAATATTTTATCTTGGGGTCAGAAATGCTGAATCTAAAAATTAAACTCTCCCATTCCTATTGTAACAGTAAAAATTACATTTATATAGTGCAATTAGGACCCAGTTTGTTATTTTAGTTAGATAAGGGAAGGCAGGGATTATTGTTCCAAGATTTTGACTTTAAAAATTTTTTCACTTTTATTTAATTACATTAGTTTATTTTCTGTATTATTCAAATAATATGTTTATGGCAGGTAGTAAAATTAGAAAATGTAGACAAGCCAAAGGGAAAAAAGTATAATCACCTATATTCTATCATACAAAGATAACCACTATGAATATTTGTGTCTTTCCAGACGTTTGTATATGTAATTTTTTTTTTTTTTTGTAAGGAAGATTGGCCCTGAGCTAACATCTGTTGCCAGTCTTCCTCTTTTTGCTTGAGGAAGATTGTTGCTGAGCTAACATCTGTGCCAATCTTCCTCTATTTTACACTGCCACAGTGTGGCTTGATGAGCAGTGCTAGGTCTGCGCCCGGGATCCGAACCTACAAACCCTGGGCTCACTAAAAAGAATGCACAAACTTAACCGCTATGCCACTGGGCCGGCTCCTATATATGTAATTTTTAAACAAAAATGGGATCAAATCATACATACTGTTTTGTGCCCTGCTTTCATTTGATAGTATATTTTAAAGATCTTTTCCATATCAACTATGAATCTACAACTACATATATATTTATAACTAGCATGATAGTAGCTTCAGAGGCTTTTAATATTAAATCAGATGACAGGGTTGTGAGTATGAGGTGATAACATTGCTGTTTCTTGCCAGTCCTATCATTTTGATTTAGTATTAAAAGCCTCTAAAGCCATTACCAAATTAATAAATCTTTATAAAGCTGTAAAGAATATTGTATGTTTACAACCATAGTAGGTTTTGTTTTTTAACTTGGACATGATTTCAAAAACTTGCGAAGATAAAAAAGCGAAAGAACACTCATATACCGTTTACCCAGATCTCCTATTGTTAATTGTTAACATTTGCATCATCATTTGCCCATATATGTATGTGTGTCACATATATATATATATTTTTTTTAATGAATGATTTGAGAGTAAATTGTATACACAATGATTCTTTATCCCTGCATACTTCAGTGTGTATTTCCTAATAGGGATGTTCTAAGCACAGTATAGTTATCCACATTGTAAATCCAGCATTGAGGTAATATTGTATCTAGTCTATCACCTCTCATGGTGTTCTTACAACTTTTCCCTCTGGTACAGACCAGTCTGGAGTCAGATACTGTATTTGTCATGTCTCTTTAGCCTCCTTTAATCTGGAACATTTCACAGCTTTCCTTTGTCCTTCATGGTGTCAGCATTTTTGCAGAACGCAGTTGCATACTCGTTGTAGAGTAGAATGTTCCTTTGTTTTGTCTGTCGCACGGCTGTCAGGATGAGGTTGGAGCTCTGCACTGTCAGCCCATGTGTGCGCAGGTGGTGATGTGGGCTTTTCAGGGCATCGCCTCTCCAGGCGTGTGGGAGTCTCTTCCCTCATTGGTGATGTCAGTTGTGATCTCTCAGTCAAGATTCTGTCTAGTTTCTTCACTCTTCCTTTTTTTCCGTCCCTTGCAAATAATAAGCAGTCTCTGGGAAGGCACTTGAAGATCACGCAGATATCCCACTCTTTATCAAAAACTCCTATCCACTGATGATTCTTACCAGATTTATCTTTACTGTGATGGTTACAAAATGATTATTTTTCCAACTCCAGCCCTCCAGTCAGCCCTCAGCATTCTGCTAGAGGTAAGAGACCTCCCTTTTATTTCTTAGTTTATTTATTGTTATCCATAAAGCCTTAGGAATTCCTTTTTTTCCCCAGTGGTTTATAATTCATTACTGAATTTAATTATTTTTGCTCAAACTGCCCTCTCCCTACTTCCCGCCCAAGACTGAGAGTTTGTTGGCAAATACCGTGTCCATAAATTACTTGGATTAGTTCTCCCAAAAGTCCGAAAACTATCTAAAGAAACGTACTCATATGTCACTCGCTTCCGTATCTCCTCCCCTGGTTCTTACACACCCCAGTCCTTAGAGATAACCAGGTTCATTGTTTCTCATTTATACTTCTTATGTTTCTTATTGTAATGATAAGAAGATGCAGATATTGATAGATAGAGATACATAGATTTATAAGTGCTTATATTTATATCATATATATATTCTTTGTATATATAATATATATATTTTTTCTTGTTTTCTCTCTTTCTTACATAAAAGGTAGCACACTATACATGTTCTTGCTTTTTTCACTCTATAACATCTCCTGGAAATCCCTCCGAATTCGCCCTGGAGCTCCTCCTCACTTTTCCAGCCGCACAGCGCTCCATTGTGTGTAGGGTGCGGGCACCATGGTTAGTCAGCCAGTCTCCTGTGGTTGGAGATTCAGGGAGTTTCCAGTATTCTCCAATAACAAATAATCTTTCGCTGAATAATCTGTGCGTATGTATTTTAGTATTGTTGAGGTTGTGTGGTTGAAGGGTAGATGCATGTCCTTCTGTTACATATTGCCAAATTCCCCTCCACTGGGCTGGCGCCTTTGGGGTTGTGCCTTTTGTTTTTTTAACACATTTCCACCAGCAATATATGAGAGTGACCTACTTCTCCATAGAGTGTGTTGACAAGCTTTTGAGTTTTTGTTAATCTGGTAAATGAGAAATGCTATCTCAGTGAAGTTTTAATTTGCACTTAGCATATTCTGAGTGAAATTAAACATCTTTTAATATTGCCAAGGACCATGTTTTTATCTTTTTGTGAATTGTCTGTTCATGTCTTTTGCCCATTTTTCTACAGGACTTTTGTCACTTTTTCTTAAATTTGTAAATGTTCTTCATAAATTAAGAATATTACCCCATAGCCTGTGATATACATGGTGAACTTTTTTTTTTTTAACGATTTTATTTTTCCTTCTTCTCCCCAAAGCCCCCTGGGGACTTTTTATCCCCCACAGTTGTGTATTTTTAGTTGTGGGTCCTTCTAGTTGTGGCATGTGGGACGCTGCCCCAGCACAGCCTGATGAGCGGTGCCATGTCCACGCCCAGGATCCGAACCGGTGAAACCCTGGGCCGCTGAAGCAGAGCGCACGAACCTAACCACACGGCCATGGGGCCGGCCCCCATGGTGAACTTTTTATTCAGTTGTCATATGTCTTTTGACTTTGCCTATGGTGCTTTTTGTCATGCAAGTTTTAAATTTTTTGTAGTCACATTTGTCAAATTTGTCTACCTCTGGGTTTGAGTAATAGTTAGAAAGTCTTTCCCTACACTGACACTAAAAAGGAATTCACATGTTTTCTGCTAGTACTTATGTAGTTTTACTTTTTTACAATTAGATCTCTTGTGCTTTGGAGTTTATTCTTATGTATGTTATGAGGAATACATCTAATTTTATATTTTTCCAAATAGCTGTCTTTTTGTCCCAATAGTTTCTATTATTAAAAAGTCTCCTTTGCCCATTGATTTGAAATGCCATCTTTGTCATATTTGGGTCTGTTTCTAGACTGTTTATTCTGTTCCATCCATCTGTTCATGTTCCAGTACCACATTGTTTTAACTTTAGAGGCTTTGTAATACATTTTAATATCTAACTCATCTTTTTTTTTAGGCAGATTGTCCCTGAGCTAACATCTGTTGTCAATCTTCCTCTTTCTCTCTTTGTTTTTTTTGCTCCTCAAAGCCTCACTACCTAGTCTGGTTCTTGTATGTGGGATGCCGTCACAGCATGGCTTGATGAGCCATGCGTAGGTCCGCACCCAGGATCCAAACTGGTGAACCCCAGGCCACCAAAGTGGAGCACACAAACCTAACCACTCAGCCACAGAGCCTGCCCCTGTGTGTTAATATCTGACTACGCTTAGTCCCCCTCATGGGTTTCTTTTCACTATTTTCCTAGCTATTATTATGTGTTATTTTTCCATATGAGAATTGTAGAGTCAACTCATAGCTCTGTAAAAAAGCTCATTAGTATTTTTGTTGGGATCATATTAAATTTGTAAATTTGAGTATAATTAAAATAATTCTGGCAAAAACCTATCAGTAACTGGTTCCTC
This sequence comes from Equus quagga, assembly GCF_021613505.1. NCBI lineage: Eukaryota > Metazoa > Chordata > Mammalia > Perissodactyla > Equidae > Equus > Equus quagga. The sequence goes on from NC_060286.1 coordinate 1,907,163, forward strand.
TTTAGTGACTATGATTTTAAAAAAATTAGTGTAACTTTTCCAATGTATCAACCTCTTCTTTTCATTTAAGCATTTTTCACATATCTATGAAATAATATAAGGAAGTTAAGTACTGACCAGTGTTCAATTTTTATTTTAGATTTCCATGGTGTCAGTAATTCATATTCCTGATAAGACTTATAAACTTTCCTGTAGAATATTATATCAGTATTTACTCCTGGCTCAAGGTCAATTTCATGATCTTAAGGTAAGTTGTACCCTATAGTCTTATCTCTGTCCCTTTTGTTTTAAGAGTTTTGAAGAATGAACATTTGTAAAGAGAGAATAGTAGTTTTCAGTTAGTTATCATATAAGTTAGCTATTATTTGCCATTGGATTTGCTAGCTCATAAATTTTGAGCAGCTCTTATGACCCCCGATTTAAGAGTAATTGTCATTAAACTTGTTTCTTTGATTTTCAGCAACTTTTCATGTCTGCAAATAATAATTCCGCTCCCTCCAGTAATTCCTCTCCGGAAGACAAAAGTGCAGACCGAAGTCTGTTGGAAAAGGCTGGACTGTCTGAAGGCGAGCTGGAGCCTCCTGAGGAGAGCAGCAGGGACTGTGTCGTGTGCCAGAACGGGGCTGTGAACTGGGTGCTGCTGCCGTGTCGGCACGCGTGCCTGTGCGACGGCTGCGTCAGGCACTTCCAGCAGTGCCCCATGTGCAGGCAGCTTGTTCAGGAATCCTTTGCACTTGGTAGTCAAAAGGAGCAAGATAAAGACAAACTGAAAACTCTTTGAGGATGTCGTTACATCCTCAAGTTGAGAAGTACACTTTCCACTGAAGATGCAGAAATTTGTGTTCTTGGAATTCATCATAACATGGAATCTACAGTGTTGACCATCAACAAAAATTCTATTTTAACTTCCTGTTTGTATGGATGGTGGCAATTAATTATTTCTTCTTGTTCAGTATGGTGAATACTGGAATACTATCTGTGTTAATACATAAAATTCATTCAACTCTTGAGAAGAGTGTAAACGTTTAGCCTTTTATCAGCTAGAGGGTTTTGTATAAGGTTGATTAGAAAAATTCTGAAAAGCAATCCATCAAAAATTTCTGAGGAGGTAAAAGTCTTAAGATTTCTGAATGTTTTCCTTAGATGTAATCTGGAGTGCAGTTGAGAAAAAACTGAATTCTTCTTAAAGTAATTGTATGTTCCTCACTTTACAAAGGAGTTGAAAAGGGCTTCTAATTTTAAATCCTTTCCTGAAATATCAGTTTTTATAAATATCCATCTATTTGGCTTCTAATTTTCCTTATAATCATAGTCACATAAACTCATCTTAATTTTTAAATATAGCTTATTAAATCATAAATGCAAGAAACAATTCTTGACTGCTCTCAGTTTATCATAGATTAAAATGATACTCATTTATAGGAAGCAGATATATAAAACATGGATAATAAAATTTCTTGGATAATTAAATTTATTGTCAGCTGTGATTAGATGACCAGCATGGGACCTACCAGGGGAAATTTGTGAGACTCTCGAGGCCTTCCCTCACGTTTCCTCCTGCACGGTGGATCCATCCAACACTGGAGGGGTTTTGGAACCAGAAAAATCGTTGAAAGAAACCACCTTTTTTCTAGTGTGTTTTTATTCCGGATAAACCCATGTCCTTCCGAGTGTAACCTACCTTGTTATCTCTTGTGACATCCTCATAAGAGTGGAGGAAGCTGATAGGAAAAAGCCCCATCCCCAACTCTTTCCAAGGTGACTGAGAAGAAAGTGAATCTGAACTTCCTGTGTCTTCAGTGGAATTACCTTCAACTCACCAAGAAACTAGATCACAGTAAATAAACTATGACATCCAGGGAGATTTTCAAGCCTTTTTTGTCCTGTTTATATTAAGAATGATGCCTTGTCCTTGTATCAGTGTTTTCACGTAATACCATTTCATTCCAATCAAATATAGCACTCTGAAAAAGACATTACCTATTTTTCATTTTATAAACCAAATCAAACTTCCATCTGCATTTAACAGCTATGTAATAAATATCTTGTAGGGGCAGATACCTTTTGGGAGTCTGGGTTACAAAGAATCAGGCAGGGCTCCTGAACTCATAGTATCCATGCCAGAAGCACATGCTCACCTCAGAAATTCCTAAGGCCGTGTGCTGACCCTGCCACAGGAAGTGGGGCATTCACAGCTCCCGTGCCTGCTGCGTCAGCCAGCAGTTCTCTGGGAAACCCCCCCTGTGGTGTCAGTGTGGGAGATGCTCAGATCATTTCCCCGGTCCTAGTCCACCTGCTTCCCTTTACAGAGTTTGCACCTAAACTGCCCTAGACACATAGTTGCTTTCTCATCTGAGATACATTCCACCTGCAGTCTTACTCCATTTTCCGTAGCTTTTTATTGCAGTAAAAGGTTCATAACATAAAATTCAGCATTTAACCATTCTTTAGTGTACAATTCAGTGATATTAAGTACATTCACATTGTTCTGTTATTGTACCATCACCAGTATTCAGCTTCAGAACTTGCCATCATCCCAGAATGAAACTCTACCCATCAAACGCTGACACCCCATCCCCTCCCTGCAGCCCTGGTACCCACCCTTCTGCTTTCTGTGTCTGTGAATATGACTACTCTAGGTACTTCATATATGTGGAATCAACAATATTTGCTGGCTTATTTCACTATGTTTTAAAGGTTCATCTGTTTTGTAGCATGCATCAGAATTTTCTTCCTTTTTAAGGCTGAATGATACTCCATTTTATGTATGTACCACATTTTGTTTATCCATTCAACCATCATTTTTCATAACTCTTAAAGATGATTTGTCCTGCTGTGAAAGTAATTCTTTCCTGCCCTCAGGGGTAATAATATGAGGAATTTGGTAGGTAATCAAGTAAAAACAAGTACACTGACTCCTGGAGGCTTATGTCAGAATTTGCTGACAGCAGTGAATAAGTGACATTTTGTGAGAAAGTCTATAAAAGCATTTTATTTGAATAGATTATTGGATAAAATATTTGGTTTATATAGGTTAGTTGCTGCTTTCCAAAACTCCCAATCAGGGCTCCATTAAGCAGACTTGACAGGTGACTAGCCATCTCCTCCTGTGATGCTTTCTTCCCAACTTGGTGCCTGTGAGAGTTCTTAAGGTCTAAAGCAGCTCTGGGGGAGGAACTTAAAAACGGTTACTTAGAGACTCAACATAAGTCATTGAATTATCTCCCATGGGGCTATCGTATTTTTGGTGTCTTTCCATTGATTGTGGAGTGAAGAGCTCTGTCTTGGCTTGTGGGAATTTGAAGCATCAGCATGGACAAGCTGGGGTTTGGGCAGGGTAGGAGGACCCTGTACTCTCACTCAGTCCTGCCTCAGACAGGTCCTAGCCCTCTGAATAATTCCTCAACTCCATTTCCCAGATTTTGAACACTGAATCCCCCTCTCGCTCTCTCCATCTCTCTCTCTATATATATTTTCCTCTTGAATCTTTTCTTCCTTGTCATCATGATTTCTAGTTCCTGGGTCCTTGAGTGTATTGAATAATTCATTAACTTCCCCCTGGGTTCCCTGCTCAACTATTTCAAATGTGTGTTTGTCTTATCTTGCTTTCTTGACCTCTCCACTCTACCTGCCCCCACCAACCCACAAACTTGGCTTAACTTTATGTCTTTACTGCTGTTGCCACAGAAGGTCAAGTGGCCTAACCAATTCAGGGAGTTCACCTCCAAGCCATGTTGTTTAGTTGCGTACAGGCCTTCACTGCTGGTCAACAATCCTTTTATTTTTTCTCCTAGTGGACGCCATAGCAAACTCCCGGTAGCTGTTTCTCTTCCACTCTTCTCAATTCTGTTCCCCACCACTGCTGCGTCACTTTAGCAAAGAACCTTCGAGAGCAGTATGATGTGGTATGGAGGTTAAGATGATAGATGCTGAAATCAGATGTCTTGGGTTTTTACCCCAGCTCTGCCACTTGTCCTTTGGACAAATTACTTAACCCCACTCTGCTTCACTTTCTTCATTTATAAAAATGGTGATAATAGAACCTCTACCTATGGGCAGTTGAGAGGATTACACCAGTTAATAGGTGTGAAGTGCTTAGACCTGGGCATAGCACATAGCCCTATGTGTGACAGGTATTACTACTTTGTTTAGTTATTCAAAGCCTGTAGGCATTCTTTTATTTCTTCCCCCAAAGAGGAGGTGTATTATATCTACTTTTGAGGCCAACACTGTACTAGTGTTCTTGATCTAATCTCTGCTCCCTGAACTCATTTGATTATTCATTCGATAATTAATTATTGAGTGCCAAAGACATTACAGATTATTTGGGCATGAGGATATAGCAGTGAAAAAAATAGGCAAAACCCCTTGTCCCCCGTGGAGCTTAGATTCTAGAGAGAGACTGACAAATTGGTAGGAAAATATATCAGGTGGAGGTCAGTGCTCTGAAGAAAATCAAGGCTGGGATGAGTGAGTAGGGGATAGGAAGGACGGGAGCAGGGTTACTGCTTCAGACACGATGGGCAGGGAAGGGCTCATCGGGAATTTTAGTAGAGACCTGAAGGAGGCCAGGAAGTGAGTCGTGTGAATCTCTGGGCAAAGAGGCCCTAACAACTACAAGGCTGAGAGTTGCAATGTACTGAGAAGGGAATGACTGGAAAACCAGTAGGTTTGGAGGAAAAGAGCAATTTTGCTTTTGTTTGGTTTTAAATGCCAGTTGGAAATCCAAGTAGGAATGTCAAATTAACAGGTGAATTTAGTACTCTGAAGTTCAGGGGAGAGGTTGGGCTGAAGATAGAAATTTGGGGGTCATTATCGTGGTATTTAAAGGCATGAGTCTGCATGAGATGGCCAAGGGGGAGAGCACAAGAATGGAAGTGGCCCACGGACTCAGTGGGTTCTCCAACGTTCAGGGAGGTTAGGGAGGAACCAGTAGACTGAGAAGGAGCAGACGGTGAGGTAGGAGGAAACTGGAAGAGTGGTCTTCACAAACCATTCCCACACCACCATTTTATTATGCTCACAGATTCCGGGGTCAGGTGTTGGGACAGGACACAGCAGGCATGGATGGGCCTGCCTGGGGCCTTAATTGGGAAGATTCACATGACTTGGGCTGACTCAAAATGAGCTGAGGGGCTTCTTCACTCACGTATTTGGTGCCTGGGCTGTGATGACTCGAAAGCTGGGCTGAACCAGGACAACATGTGGCTTCTCCATGTGGCTTGGACTCTGTCACAGCCTCGTGGTCTCACGTAGTCAGATTTCATAAATGAGGGCTCTGGATTCCAAGAGCGGTGTTCCTAGAGAACAAGGGAAAAGCTGCATGCCTTTTTTGTTTTGTCTTTTTCTCTTTAATAGCTTAATGGAGATATAGTCTACATACTATATAATTCCCCCACTAAAAATGTACTGTTAAATAGTATTCATGTACCCAGAGTTTTTCAATCACTACTACAGTCAATTTCAGAACAGTTTAATTACCCCCGAAAAGAAACCTTGTGCACATTAGCAGTCATCCCCAATCACTGCCATCTTCCCCCAACCTAGGCAACCACCAACCTACTTTCTGTCTCTATAGGTTTGCCTATTCTGGACATTTCATGGAGTGGAGTCACATGTAGAACCACAAGTGGAATCATACAATATGTGGCCTTTTGTGACTGGCCACAAAATCTCACTTAGCATAATGATTTTAAGGTTCATCCATGTTATAGCATGAGTTAGTATTTTATTCCTTTTTATTGCCAAGTAACATTCCATTGTATAGATATACCACTTTCCGTTTATCCATTCATCCGTTGATGGACATTTGGATTTTCCCGCTCTTTGGCCATCGTGAATAATGCTGCTGTGAACATTGATCATAAGTCTTTGTGTGGACATATGTTTTAATTTCTCTTGTGTATATACCTACAATCGGAAGTGCTGGGTCATGTCATAACTCTATGTTGAACATTTTGAGGAACTTCCCAACTGTTCTTCAAAGTAGCTGCACCATTTTATGTTCTTACCAGCAATATATAAGGGTTCCAATTTCTCCACATCCTCATCAACACTTGTTATTGCTTTTTGGTTATTGCCATCCTAGTGGGTAGTAATGGCATGACTGTGGGAGTTTTTAAATAATTAAAAAAAATCTAATTGTGGTAAAAAAATACATAACAAAATTTACCATCCTAACCATTTTTAAGTGTTGCAGTTTAGTAGTGTTAAATATATTCGCATTCTTGTCCAACGGATCTCCAGAACATTTGCATCTTCCAAAACTGAAACTCTATATCTGTTAAACAATAACTCCTCATTTCTGCTTCACCCCAGCCCCTGGCAACCACCATTCTACAGTATATTTGTGGTTTTGAATGCATTTCCCTAGTGGCTAATGATGTTCAGCATCTTTTCGTGTGCTTATTAGCCATTTGTATATCTGGTCAGATCTTTTGCCCATTTTTAAATTGGGGTGCCTTTTTGTTATTGACGTAAAAATTTGTATTCTACGTACCAGTTCTTTATCAGATATATGATTTACAAATATTTTCTCCCATTCTGTGGGTCGTCTTTTCCCTTTCTTAATGGCATTCTTTGAAGTGCAAAAGCCTTAAATTTTGATGTCTTAAGTTTTGATAAGTCCAACTTATCTATTTTTTTCTTTTGTTACTTGTGCTTTTGGTGTCATATCTGTGAAGGCTTTGCCTAACTTAAGTCACGAAGATTTGCTCATAGATTTTCTTCTAACGGTTTTATCGTTTAGGTCTGTGATCAATTTTGAGTTAAATTTTGTATTGGTACAAGGAAGGGGATTCACCTTCATTCTTCTGCATGTAGAAATCCTCAACAAAATATTAGCAAACCTGAATTCAACAATACGTTAAAAGAATCATATACCATAATCAACTGGAATTTATTCCAGGCATGCAAGGATGATTCAACATATGCAAATGAATCAATATAATACACCACATTAACAAAATGAAGGATAAAAATCATACAAACATTTCAGTAGATGCAGAAAAAGCATTTGACAAAATTCAACATAGATTCATGATGAAAACTCCGAACAAATTGTGTATAGAGGGAACGTGCCTCAACACAGTAAAGGCCATATCTGACAAGCCCACAGCCAACATCATTCTCAGCAGTGAAATGCTGAAAGCTTTTCCTCTAAGATCAGTAATAAGACAAAGGCACTCACTCTCACTACTTGTATTCATTGTACTGGAAGTCCTAGCCAGATCACTTAAGCAAGAAAGAGAAAGAAAGGCATCCAAACCAGAAAGGAAGAGGCAAAAGTGTCTCTTTTTGCAGATGATGTGATATCATATAGAGAGAACTCTAAAAGCACCACCCAAAAACTGTTAGAACTGGGGCTGGCCTGGTGGTGTAGTGGTTAAGTTCAGGCACTCTACTTTGGCAGCCTGGGGTTCATAGGTTTGGATCCCAGGTGCGGACCTAGCACTGCTCATCAAGCCATGCTCTGCTGGCCTCCCATATAAAGCAGAGGAAGATTGGCACAGATGTTAGCTCAGCAACAATCTTCCTCAAGCAAAAAGAGGAAGATTGGCAACAGATGTTAGCTCAGGGCCAATCTTCCTCATGCACACACACACACACACACACACACACAACTGTTAGAACTAATAAGCAAATTCAGTAAAGCTGCAGGATACAAAATCAACATACAGAAATCAGTTGCATTTCTATACACTAACAACAAACTATCAGAAAGAGAAATTAGAAAGCAATCCCACTTACAGTTGCATCAGAAAGAATAAAATACATAGGAATAAATTTAACCAAGATCTGCATCTGAAAACTATGACATTGTTGAAAGAAATTGAAGAAGACACAAATAAATGGAAAGATATTCCATGCTCATGGATTGGAAGAATTAACCTTGTTACAATGTTCATACTACCCCAAGCAATCCTGCAGATTCAGTGCAATTCCTATCAAAATTCCAATGGCATTTTTCACAGAAATAGGAAATACAATCCTAAAATTTGTATGGAACAACAAAAGACCCCCAAAAGCCAAAGCGATCTTGAGAAAGAAGAACAAAGCTGGAGGCATCACACTTCATCATTTCGAAATATGTTACAAAGCTGTAGTAATGGAAACAGAGTAGTATTGGCATATGGATCAATGGAGCAGAACAGAGAGCCCAGAAATGAACCCATGCATATATGGTCAATTAATTTACGACAAAGGAGCCAAGAATATGCAATGGGGAAAGGACAGTCTCTTCAATAAATGGTGTTGGAAAAACTGGACAGCCACATGCAAAAGAATGACCCTAGACCACTATCTTGCACCAGACACAAAAATCAACTCAAAATGGGTTAAAGTCTTGAACATAAGACCTGAAACTGTAAAACTCCTAGAAGAAAACCTAGGGGGTAAGCTCCTTCACATTGGGCTTGGTAATGATTTTTTGGATTTCACAAAAAAAGTAAAGGCAACAAAAGCAAAAATAAACAAGCGAGACTACATCAAACTAAAAGCTTCTGCACAGCAAAGGAAACCATCAACAAAATGAAAAGGCAATCTATATATTGGGGGAAAATATTTGCAAATCACATATCTGATAAGGAATTAATATCCAAAATATATATGGAACTCATACAACTCAATAGCAAAAAGACAAATAATCCAATTAAAAAGTGGGCAAGGGGTGCTGGCCCGGTGGCTGAGTGGTTAAGTTCGCGCGCTCTGCTGCAGTGGCCCAGTGTTTTGTTGGTTCAAATCCTGGGCGCGGACATGGCAATGCTCATCAAGCCACGCTGAGGCAGCATCCCACATGCCACAACTAGAAGGACCCACAACAAAGAATATACAACTATGTACCGGGGGGCTTTGGGGAGAAAAAGGAAAAAAATAAAATCTTAAAAAAAAAAAGTAATTATTTAAAAAAACAAAAGTGGGCAAGGGACCTGAACAGACATTTCTCTTAAGAGGATATTCAAATGGCTGACAGGTACATGAAAAGGTGCTCAACATCACTAATCATCAGGGAAATGCAAACCAAAACCACAATGAGATATCACCTCACACTTGTTAGAATGGCTATTATAAAAAAGATAAGAGATAACAAGTGTTGACAAGGATATGGAGAAAAGAGAACACTTGTGCAGTGTTGGTGGGAATGTAAATTGGTGCAGGCACTGTGGAAAACAGTATGGAGTTTCCTCAAAACATTAAAAATAGAACTGCCATATGATACAGCAATTCCACTTCTGGGTATATATCTAGAATGAAATAAAATCACTGTCTCAAACAGATACCTGTACCCCCTTGTTCATTGCAGCATAATTTAAAATAGTTAAGACATGGAAACAACCGAAGTGTCCATTGACAGAGGACGGGATAAAGATGTGATACACACACACACACACACACACACACACACACACACGGAATATTATTCAGTCACGAGAAAGAGGGAAATCCTGCCATTTGTGGCAACATGGATGGACCTCGAGGACATTATGCTAAGTGAAATAAGTCAGACAGAAAAAGACAGATACTGGGGCCGGTCCCGTAGCCAAGTGGTTAGGTTCACACGCTCTGCTGCGGCAGCCCAGTGTTTCACCAGTTTGAATCCTGGGCGCGGACATGGCACCGCTCATCAGGCCATGCTGAGGCGGCATCCCACATGCCACAGCTAGAAGGATCCACAACTAAAAATGTACAACTATGTACCGGGGGCTTTGGGGAGAAAAAGGAAAAATAAAATCTTTAAAAAAAAAAAAGACAAATTCTGCATGATATCACTTATATGTGGAATCTTAAAAAAAAAAGGGCAAACTCATAGACACAGAGAGTAGAAAAACAGTTGCCAGGGGCTCGGGGGTGGGGGAAATAGGGAGAGGTTGGCAAAAGGGTACAAGCTTTCAGCTCTAAGGTGAATAAGGTCTGAGGAGCTAATGTACAACATGGTGACTATAGTTGATAACACTGTATTGTACAATTGAAATTTGCTAAGAGAGCAGAACTTAAATGTTCTCACCAAAAAAAAAAAAAGGGACAAATATGTAAAGTAACGGATGTGTTAACTAGATGGCGGGGATCCTTTCACTAAAAAAAAAAGTAGAAGAATATGGTTGGAGAAGAATTGGAGGCAGCGCATAGAAACAATTCTTGAGAATTTTGTTATAAAGAGCAGGGAAACGCTGTGGTAACTGTAGGAGGATAAGGGTTTACTGGCGTTTAATTTTGAGATGGGAGAAAATAGCAGCATGTTTGAATGCCCTTGAGAATGATCCAATAGAGAGGGAAAAATTGATGATGCTGGGGATCATAGTAACGATTGCTGGAGTGATGTCCTTGACAAAGCAAAAGAACACTTAGCACAGCTCCTTTCTCTGCATTTTCAGACTGACTTACTTCAGTCTCAAATTTGAGAAGTACCAGGATTGGAGGTGGTTTGAAGTGTAGCAATCTGCAAAGTAGATGTGGGGAAAATATTGGAACTCAGTTTTATTTTTACCTGCATAGGAAATGAAATTTTACTAATCTTGGGTTAGCTGCAGAACATGTCAATCACTTATAAATAAATACGTGAGTTTGGAGGATGATTTAGAGTTGGAACTGGGGGAAGACTAAAGGTGGGAAAATCAGGATCGGATACTATCACAGTACTCCAGTTGAGAAACAATAAGGACCTAAGGACTTGATAAATTTTTTTTTTTTTTTTAAAGACTGGCACCTGGGCTAACAACTGTTGTCAATCTTTTTTTTTCCCCCCTGCTTTATCTCCCCAAACCCCCCCTGCACACAGTTGTATATCTTAGTTGCAGGTCCTTCTAGTTGTGGGATGTGGGACGCCGCCTCAACGTGGCCTGACGAGCGGTGCCATGTCTGAGCCCAGGATCCAAACCCTGGGCCGCCGCAGCGGAGCGTGAGAACTTAACCACTCTGCCACGGAGCCGGCTCCAGGACTTGATAAAATTTTGATCGTAGAGATGAGGACTCTAGGATAGCTCTTACGCTTCTGGCTTGGGTAAAGTGAATGATAACAGTTAGTGGAACTGGGAGCATGTGTCTACTTTCTCCATTGGATTGTTGTTCCCTGGAGGCCGGACTCTGTCTTATTCATGCTTGTACCCCCTCAGAACACCATTCTTTTATTCAACAACTGCTTAGAGGGTCTTCTTTGAATTGGCTGCTGTTCTTCGTGCTAGAGAGAGAGGATGAACAAGATACTCAAGGTCTTTGCCCTCATGGAACTCACTTGGACGCGTGGGGGGACTAACAATAAACAGTAAATAAAAAAATAAGACGATACTGTTTTTGCTACATACTACAAAGAAAACAAGCAAGTTAGGATGAAATTGTAGATAGGATGGTGTCAGGAAGGTCTCTCTGAAGAGCCTACAATTGAGCTGAGCCCTGAGGGTTAAGAGGGAACCAGCCTTGTCAAGAGCCTGGGCACAGCATTTTGGTGGAAAGAACAGAAAGTACAAAGTGAAAAAGAGCTTGGGTGTTAGAGGAACAGAGAAAGGCCTGTGTGACTGGAACTGAATAACGAGGAGGAGACACGTGGATGGGGCTGGAGGGGGTCAGGCCTTTTTGGCCCTGGGCAGGAGTCAGGATTGTCTTCTCTGCAGTGGGGCGTCATTGGAGAGTCGAAGCAGAGAGGTGACCTTGTCCACGCGGCACTTTTAGAAGACAGAGGGGGAAGGGAGAAATGCATTCCGGGACCGGGGGTAGGCGTGAAGTGCAGATCAAGAGTTCTGTTTTAGACATTTCAAATTTGAGATGTGATGTTAAGCCTGCCTTGTTTGTTTTATTTCAGTAGGTGAAGCTCCGGCATGTCATCTCTTCTGTCTTTATCATAGCTAGGTCCTCAGAAGCTCTTCGAATCTGGACCAGGCATAGACTGAGTCGATTAGCCAGGTGAGCAGGAGGAGGAGGAATATCTCTCATGTACTTTCTATGCTCCAAGCACTTGGTGTTTGTGCCAGTGATTAAGCTGTTGCCCCTCAGCTCCAAGCCCACCCCTCTATGCTCTGCTTTGTGATGCTGGGGCAGACTCTGCAGACCACATTTGTGCTTTGCCATGGGCTCCCTATGAGGCTTTGCAAATCAGAGGAATAGAGGGGGACTGGAAGATCGCTTCTTCACCTTGGCAGTGGTGGTCGATTCCAGGAGCAGCAGCTGAATCCAGCTCGCATTTCCTCCAACATGTGCCAAACCTGCTTCCTCACCCCTCCCACTCAGGATACCAACCAGCCCCAGCCTCACAGAGCGCCCCTCCTCAGAGCTCTGGGCGGTTCCACTCTGTGGGGTCCCTCTTCCAAACTTCCACGTTTTTGTAATTCCAACTTCTTTGCTTTTGCCCCAGCCCTGTGCATGGTAGCTGCTTCCTGTAGTGGCTACCTCTGAGACATGTTCATGTTCACCTTTTGACTTTTCAGTTAACAACTCTTTATATTAATAATCTCTGACAAAAATAGTCATTATGTTTTCTGTCTCCTGACTGGGCTCTAATTGATACAATTAGATATTATCTCCTATAAGCTGGCTCAATTCACTAAAGTAGACAGAAAACCGAGACCAATTAAAGATAAACAGCCCATGTGACACAACTACGAGGTGGCAGAGTTGGGATTTGAACCCAGTTTTGCATGAAGCTTGGGTTCTTAATCACTGGTCTCCTTCCTGCATTGTCTGAAAAACACATGGCTTTTCAACATTGAACTGTAGGTACAATTTTAAAATTCTTTCACCTTTGTTTTTCTTGCAGAGAAGGATTCGCGCTGAGCTATCTCTTGCTAATCTTCCTCTTTTTTTCTTTTTCCTCCCCAAAGCCCCACTGCGTGGGTGTATATCCTAGTGGTAAGTTCTTCTAGTTCTTCTATGTGAGCTGCCACCACAGCATGGCAACTGACAGACCAGTGGTGTGGTTCGCAACTGGGAACCAAACCCGGGCCGCCAAAGCGGAGTGCGCTGAACTTAACCACCAGACCGTCAGGGCTGGCTCTCTTTCATCATTTTTATTGCTTTTCTCAAGACTATTATCGGCATTTCCAAAAACATATCCCAGGCAACACTCTACTACTCGACCTGTGAAGAATGGGTTCTGGGCTCAAGTAAGTGTAGGACCTGCCATGCAAGATACTTTCCAGAAGAGGCACAATGAAAATTAGCATAATAAAGGGTCTGAGAAATCTTGCAATACAATTTAAATATGTAACTAGGCAGTTTCTCATAAGTTTTCTGCCTGGGAACAATCCAAGGATGTGGAAAATGTGGGCTTAATCACTGTCTAGTCTGATGTGTCCCCTGCAACAATAGGTAGGACCTGGTTAGGAGAAAGTTGTTGACGCCACTAATCGTGGGATAGTCTCATCGTACAGAGGTGCTTTAAAGAACATTGGAGAAGAAGAGTCTGACCTTTGTTTAGGTTATAGAAATATGACCTTCGATCTGTACATTTTAAAATTTCAACCATTTAAACCTGCGGACACGTTTCAATTGCACTTGTGGTTGAAAAAGATATTGGCAGTTCTTGAATCAATTATCAAGATGAAAATAAAGATTTGATGACTTCTAGAACAAGTAATTTTTACTTTCTTTCATGCCAATCTGGCACAAGTTATCCCTCCAAAACAGCTAAGGTCCCACTTTTGTAATCCCGATCTATGTAAATCCTGTAAGTAGGAGTAGTTTTACAATGATTGTATTTAACCTTCTGACTGGGTTTATTTGAAAATTTATCTATGATACCTTATGAGATGTTTTACTGTAAAAATTTTTAATTAACATTTCACATATTTATTTATTTATTTTTATTTCTTTTTAGATTTGGTTGCTAATATTTTCTTAAGTGGAAAAAGCATTTTATATAAAAATTCCAGATTTCTTTTTTTTTTTTACTTTTTATTAAGATTATGATGGTTTACAACCTTGTGAAATGTCAGTTGTACATTATCGTTAGTCATGTTGTAGGTGCACCACTTCACCCTTTGTGCCCTCCCCCCACCCACCCTTTCCCCTGGTAACCACCGGTCAGTTCTCTTTGTCTCTATGTTAACTTCCACCTATGAGTGGAGTCATACAGAGTTCGTCTTTCTCTCTCTGGCTTATTTCACTCAACATAATACCCTCAAGGTCCATCCATGTTGTTGTGAATGGGGCTATTTTATCCTTTTTTATGGCTGAGTAGTATTCCATTATATATATATATATATACACCATATCTTCTTTATGCAGTTATCAGTTGATGGGCACTTAGATTGCTTCACATATTTGTTTATTTTTAAGAAGTGTGAACCATCTGCATTTGTGTTTGAAATTGTGGCTCATTTGCTTGTATTTATACTTTATTTAAATAACTGTACCAGTTAATTGTTTTGGATTATACTGTTTAGAAAACAGTCAGAAAGACAGTGTACCTGACTAAGTGTTCTAAAAACTACAGTTAACCCTTCTTTATCCAACTCCATTCCAGAGAAAGCTGTCGCAAAAGTTTTCTTCATGGAATAATAGTCAACCTTAGAAAGGAATGAGATTCCAATACATGCCACAACATGAATGAATCTTGAAAACATTATGCTAAGTGAAAGATGCCCGTCACAAAAGAACAGTGTTGTATGGTTCCACTTATATGAGGGACCTAGAGCAGGCAGATGCACAGAGGCCGAGAGCAGAGCTGTGGTCAGGAGACTGAGGGGACTGGGAGTGGGATTTATTGGTTAATGGGCACAGAGCTTCAGTTTGGGATGAAGAAAAAGTTCTGGAAATGGTTAGTGGTGGTGGTTGCACAAACAATGTGAATGTACTTCATGCCACTGAGTTTTACACTTAAGAATGGTTAAAAGGGTAAATTTAATGTTATGTATGTATATTTTACCACAGTTGAAAAACTGTTTTTGGGGCCAGCCAGGTGGCATAGTGGTTAAGTTTGCACGCTCTGCTTTGTGGCCAGGTTCGCAAGTTCAGATCCAGGGCGCAGACCTACATACCGCTCATCAAGCCACACTGTGGTGGCGTCCCATATACAAAAGAGAGGAAGACTGGCACAGACGTTAGCTCAGGGCCACCCTTCCTCACCAAAACAGCAACAACAAAAACTCCATTTTCTTGATGGAGTCAACACACTTGTCCAATTCCCATTCCAGTTTCGCTCTTGAAGCATAACTAATCCCAGCCGCTCACGGCCTGTGGGTAGTGGCATTCTATTTACCTGAAAGTGAGTTGTAGAAGTCTTTTCTCTGGAAGAATTCTCTAAATTGAGGCAGTGAAGAAAAGTTGACAGCTTGAAAATTTGACAGCGGTGAGAACTTGAGTGAAAAGTGAAAGCAGATTCCACAGGAGTCGAAGTGCTTTCCGTGAGACTGGCGCGCCCCGTGTCCCCGTGCCAGCCCGCAGCTAGGCTTTGGGCTGGGATTTGGCCATGATCCCATCCTGTAAGAATGTGCTGGGAAGACAGGGGATTGATGCAGGCAATGACCATTCTGCCCTGGGCTAATAGAACCTGGCTCTCTATCTGAATGGATGCCCCTGCCAACACTGAGCTAGTTCTCAGCTCCTTCTAAGGAGATCTGACCTCTAGTTTCTCTCCCTCACGGCGCTCCTGGGCCTTCCCCAGCTTGCCTTTCACTGCTGCTATCTTTGCAGGCCCAGCTCCTGATTTAGCATCCCCACATTCCATCTGTCACCAGTTCTGCAGTGCCTTCCTCCACATCTCTCTCTTCACCCCCTCAAATCCTCACTGAAGTCCTGGCAATCCCGTCCGAGGCTTTTGAGAGAGCATGTCTTTGAAGAGTGTTAAAGCATGTTCCCATGTGAGGCAGACCCAAGGTGTAAATTAGCTAAATTTGGGGCCGCCCAGTGGCGCAGCGGTTAAGTGCGCACGTTCTGTTTTGGCGGTCTGGGGTTCGCCGGTTCAGATCCCGGGTGCCAACATGGCACCACTTAGTAAGCCATGCTGTGGCAGGCGTCCCACATATAAAAAAAGTGGAGGAAGATGGGTACGGATGTTAGCTCAGGGCCGGTCTTCCTCAGCAAAAAGAGGAGGATTGGCAGCAGATGTTAGCTCAGGGCTAATCTTCCTCAAAAAAAGAAAAAAAAATTAGCCAAATTAACACACTCTAATTTGTTCATACAAAGAAGGCAAATTCATATTTATCAAGTACCTGCTATGTGCCAAGCAACGTGCTAGTTATTCTCAGACCTCCTAACAAGATTATGAGAGCCAGCATTATAATGATTTTGAAATAATATTTTTAATACAGAAGCTACTTTACCATAGCTGTGCCCATTCTCCAGGAAACACCCTAGATCCTAGGGGCAAATATAGAGCTCCATCTGATGCAGATGCCAACTTGGCTCACTTTAAATCGGTCTTCAAACTTCCTCAGTCCTGGGCACTTCTGCTCAGCCATCCAAGTCTGCTCTTCTAATAGTCAATTACTTATCTACCTTTTGACCTGAGCAGTCTGCACGTGCCTGCACACACGTCAGGGCTCTGTGCCCTTCCTGAGTGCGGAGCACAGAGAAGCACCCGGGCTGCTCTCCTTCAACGGTTCTCAGCCTGCCAGCCATGCTTCCAGCTCTCCTAAATCCCGTTCCTCTCAGATTACTGCCCCACCATCTGCTCTTTCACTAAACTCAGTTTACAGGAGATTGTCTGGTATTACACACTGATAACCCTAGGAGGCTTCAGGTCCTTTAAAATATGCAACTTTCAAAAAAATCTTTGCTTTTGTTCACTTTTTCCTTGAAGCTATAAAGTGCTTTTTCATAGATCAGAACAGCTTCTGTGTAGACATTTCAGTTTTCTCACAGTGGTAACGGGTGGGGACAGGCCATTACCATTTGAGGGGCAGGTTCTGTAAGGCACTTCACATGCTCTGCCCTCAAGTCGCAAGACTCTGTGAGATGAGTAGTAGTATCTGCAACTTACAGATGACGAAGAGATTAAGTAAACTATCCATGGTCGTACAGATGGTCAGATCACGTTTGGAATCCCTTGTCCAATTCCCAGGCCCACTTTAAGCCAATGGGTAGTATGTCTGTTCCCAGAAGCAGATGCCAAGACAAGGTTGGATGCACACACTATTCATTGGGGTAAATGCCTGTGCAGGTGAAATGGGAAGGGAGCAGGACTAGGCAAGGAGAGCCTTCAGACTAGGACTGTGAAAGGAGAGAAGGAAGAAAGATTGGGTAGGAAAAGCCTCAGACCAAAGCACAGTTCTGAGAAAATCTCTAGTAAGTGGATGGCATGTCCCTGAGCAAAGAGGCAGCAGCTGGAGTTGGCAGCAGCAGCCTGCAGCAGGCTCTTAAAGGAGAGCTGAGGGTGCGCTTCCATCCATGGCTGCCATGGGCGGGAGTGACGGAGAGACAGACCAAAGGCTTATGGAAAGCACATCTTAATCGTCACGCCAACCAGGGATGCAATGGCCAATTGAGCCTCATCTAAACAGCCGCTAAGAGGCGTGGATGTGGCTGTGACCTCCAGACTTCTGAATTTCAGGGGACAGAAAAACCAGGAGATCAACTAAAGTCGCCAAGTTTTTGTTTTTATTTTTCCAAATAAAGACATAAATAGCCAAATACCACTTACTACCACAGTGATTTAATATAAGACACTTTAATACCCCTAAAATAGGAAGAGCATAATCTCAGAGTGAAGTCCTTTAAGTTGAATACGTTTAGAGCAGTGAAAAAAAAACTCTTCTTGCTCATCTGGCTTTGCTGCAGTTTAGGTGAAAACACGCTCATAGACTGGGCACCAGGCCATGGACTGGGTCTCCAACTCTGCTGGAGAGTGTTTAAGTACTTTAATGTTTCTCAAAGTGAGGTCGGGGCACTGGGCCTGGGGTCTTTTGTGGCCCCTTCCAACCCTGAGACTCATTCCTTCCGCTCACAGGTACTGACTGTGAATTTCTGTGTGGTAGGTCTTTGAAGATACGGAGGTTCTAAGGGTGACTAAGGCAGACCCAGCCCCAGTCCTGTACTTGGAGAGCTTGAAATCTGTTATGGGCAGACAGATAGCAAAGAAGTAAATAGATGAATAAACGATGTAATTTCTGTTTGTGTTAAGTGCTACCATAAAGAAAGGGCCACTACTGGCAAGAGTGTGGTCTAAAAAGGCTCCTCTGAGAAGGTGACATTTGAGCTAAGACCTAAGGGAGGAGTCAGCCTTTTGAAGGGCTACATGCAGAGCCGGAAAGACATAATCCTCCAGGAATAGTAAGTGTAAAGGCCTTGAGAAAGGAAGGAGCTTGGCGCACTTGAGGAACTGAATGCAGGCCAGGGGGCTGCAGCATGCCAATGAGACTGCAAGGGGCCGCAGGCAGGGTCAGGCAGGGCCCATTTCCAGTGTGTCTGGGTGGGCGTCCACTGTGCCACTGCGACACCCTTATCTCGGTGACAGAGACCGCTTGTCTAACTGCTGCAGCAGCTCACAGGGAAACAGAGGGGGAGGTTGTTTGGAGAGAGGCGTCTGGGTGTTTCCCCAGAAACATCCGAAGTGACAGACTTACCCTAGCAAATTCACCAGGGCTCTCCTTTTTGCAGGCTAAAAAAAGAAAAGAAAAAAGAATTAGTCCATCTTTCAGGGGCTGACATACTTTCAGCAAGCTTATGAGGTTTTGGCATCCATCCAGCATGCTACAGGATTAATTTACAGCGAGAACTCACACTGCCAGGGTGCCCAAACGCATGCACACTCCTGCCAGCACATTTCCATCTGCAGACACTCCTTGTGGGAAGGCATCTTCCAATCAGATTCTCAGGACTGGAATGTGGGGACAAGGACACGCTGGGGTTGTACCCGAGTGCCACCGAGAAGAGAAAGGTGCTGTCTTCCGTGTGGAGAGGGCCCCGCGGGCACTGCAGAGGCACCCCCTCCACTCTTGCTGTGGCTGACTCCGCTGCTTCCACAGGCCATCCTTTCGCATGGCTTTGCACACCTGTGCCCTGGTGCTTGCCCAACTCTTCCGAGGTCGAGAATCACCAGAAGCTCTTGATAAAAATACAGACTTCCAGGCCGACCTCCAGAAGATTCTCTGTGGAAGATTTGGGTGAGGTGTGCAAAGATGGGTGGCTTCTCCCAGCAGTCCAGTGGATTCTTCTCAACAGTGTTTAGGAAACTCTACATTGAGGCTTTTCAGAGTTTTCCAACTCAGTGTTTTCCAAACTAGCCCAAGCACAAAATAACCTAGACCGTTTTCAAAGTATACAGATTCTCAAGCCTCAGCCCAAGTGAATCAAAATTACTGGGCAGGGGGCCAGGGAATCTGGATGTTTACTAAATACTCCAGGTGTGTCTTGGGACGGGGAAGTTCACCTGGGCCCTTTAAGACTCTGATTGAGTACATCGACAGAGGAACTTGGGGCTCTGCGTTTTAAAACAAGCCCCCAGGTGATTCTGACGCTCCAGGTTCA
Source organism: Equus quagga (assembly GCF_021613505.1). NCBI lineage: Eukaryota > Metazoa > Chordata > Mammalia > Perissodactyla > Equidae > Equus > Equus quagga. The sequence continues at coordinate 1,926,555 of NC_060286.1, forward strand.
CGGACCTCACTTTGAGAAACATTAAAGTTTGATATTACAATTCAAACCTTTGTTCTTAATGCCAAAGTGTTGACAGCATTTACGAATGAACTTGCACATCTCCCTACCTTTGCAAAGGCTGTTCACAAATCCCATCTCTGTGTTTTAAAACTTTTCTACCTAACTTTGTTTTTCAAATTTTTCTTAAACATACAGAGAATGTGAAAGGCTAGCCCACTGTACAGCCATTACACTCACCACCTGATGCATCGTCTGCCCCGTTTGCTTTACCTGCATGTCTGTGCAGGTGGTTTTTGCTGAAGGATTTCAAAGAAACTTGCAGACATCTTGACCTCTCACCCAAACACCTCCTGTGAATATCCTTGAGAAACAACAAAAAAGGATTCTCCTCCGTAACCACAACACCATGATCACATCTAACAAACTAACAATAATCGCCTGATATCAGCTAATTCCCAGCCTTCCTTCAAAATTTCCCCAATCGCCCCCCAAACGTCTTTTATGGCTATTTGTTCCAAACCTGGATGTGATCAGGGAGGATGCACTGGGTATGGCTATGTGCCTTTTGTCTCTTTGAATCTGAAACAGTCCTCCTACCATTTTTTCCAGGCCAGTTGTCTTGGCGAACGTCTCTCTTTCTGGATTTGTCTGATTGTTTCCTCATGGGGTTGCACTGAACATTCAAACATTCCCATACAAATACGCGTATGTCTGTATTTACAGTATATTTATAGAGAGACACAGGTTTGCTCTCTCCCACCCCATATAACCTCTTTTTCCCTCTCAAACTATCAAAATGTTCTAGTTAATAGAACATTTATTGAACACTTAGACTATATGCCTGGCACTTGTTTAAGAAATTTAAATGTATTAACTTATTGACACCTCACAACAATGAGGTACGTTTGTTGCTGATGAAAATGAGGCAGAGAGTGGGAATTCATCAGTAAAAGGTCAAAGGGCAAGCAAGGATGGGCTGGGTTCCAAGAGTCTTGCTCTGGAGCTGGCTTTCTTAACCACAAAAATGGAATCAGAGCACACACGTTATTCTATGACTTTTTTAAAAAGCTTATTTCTAGGCCAATACATATAAATTTGACTCATCCTTTTTAACCTCAACAATTTATTGTAAACATCAACATACAGAAAAGTTGGAAGAAGTGAATAGTGACCACCTATATACTCACCATCTAGATTCTACAATTAGTGTTCCGCCATATTTATCTTATCACATATTACTTTACTTACATATCCCTCTATCCATCCATCATCTGTCATATTTTTGATGCAGTTTTTCCAAGTATGTCATATTTAAAAAATATATATAAGATTGATGGTATGGAGGTTTGATAATTTACTCACCCATTCCTGTACAGGTTAAGTATTCTAGTGTTTTTTATTTTTATTTTTTTTAAAGATTTTATTTTTTCCTTTTTCTCCCCAAAGCCCCCCGGTACATAGTTGTGTATTCTTCGTTGTGGGTTCTTCTAGTTGTGGCATGTGGGACGCTGCCTCAGCGTGGTCTTATGAGCAGTGCCATGTCCACGCCCAGGATTCGAACTAACGAAACACTGGGCCGCCTGCAGCGGAGCGCGCGAACTTAACCACTTGGCCACGGGGCCAGCCCCTTGTATTCTAGTGTTTTCTACTACAAACAACGCTGAAGTTAACATTCTTGTATTTATGCTTGTACTGCAGTATACTTTATAGTAATGATGCTTTTACGTCAGTAGGATAGAGTCCTAAAAATGGGATTACCAGCTTAAGGATATGACTAATTTAATAGGTACTGTTGGATCTCTTTTCACTAGCATACTGCCACTAGCAAAGTCTGGGAAGGCCTGCATTTCTTCTTGCTTTATCTTATTACTGCAAGGAGAAAGATGGACTGAAAATACTCCGACCTGAAGTTCTCAGGAAGCTTTACTGACACAAACAATATCTAGGCCTCCTGGCCCCAAGTGGATGCTATCAGTGTTGAAAATTTTGCTCATCTCTGTTGAAACTATTCATCCCATGAGCACCAAATCAGAAGGACCAGATACACAGCGTCTTTCTGAATTTTCTGGCAGAATTTCTGCCTCTTATGGTCTCTCTCAACACTGTGTGGCCATCCCCTAGACTCACCACGTATTGTGCCTTTTCATGCAGTGCATGTGTGCCACCAGCATCCTTTGTGCTCCCCACCAGACACTGAGGAGACCCTGCTTCCTCTGCCACCTCTATATCCTCTGTTTGCCTGGTACAGTGACTTACCCTCAGTAAATACTTCTTGTTGAATGAATTAGGGAATGAAATGTGGGAGAGAAGTCCAGAGCAGCAGATAGTGGCCAAATGCTGGACCTTCTGTATTTCAGGCCAAAGAGCCTGGAACATATTCAACGTTGATTCAGAAACCACAGAAAGTGTCTGAGCTGGGAAGAGGAAAGACTACCACTGAGGCGGGGAGAGGCGGTGATGAGGCCAGGACAAGACCCAGGGAGGAAGCAAAACAGATTCATGAGCAGTTCTTGGGAGTCGAAGACTTCAGTTTTACAGAACAGTTTCTTTAGGATACTTTCTAAATTTAATTTTAGTTAGTGGTTCTGAGCTCATGCAGTGTTTTGTTTTAACTTTTTCACTTATGGTAGAAAAATTAGAAAATATAGACAAATGAGATAATAATTACGGAGGATTATTATCTTCTACCATACAGGGAAAATCAACAGTAGTTACCATTTGGGTGTAAAAATTTTTACACCTTTTCCTATGCACATATATAACAAAATCTATATTTTAATGTATAATGGATATATGAAAATTTATAAATTTCTTTTATATTAAATTTAATATAACTGTATATTAAATTTTCCTTATAAATTATATATGTATGGGCTTTTATGTTAGATAGGAAGCACCGTCTATCTTTGACATTGTATCCTGATGACGTGACACAGAATAAACACTCAAAATATATTTATGGAATGATTGACTGAATGATAATTATTCACTGTCATTTACCTCTGTGTGGAGATTCTACATCTTTTACTAATTCATATGGCACATAACTAAAGATCACTTACTCTCATGTGTCTATATCCAATGCATCTCTTTTTCTTGGTTTCTTACTACTGCTAGAAGAAATATGAATTTAAAACACACAGTCATGGGCTCCTTGAGACGCCTTATTGATACAGACAACACCTAGACATCTTCTTAAGCAGTGATTTATAAACATGACACTGATTTATCTGGAATTAGTCATCGTTGAAACATTTGAGTTATTTGACCAAAAGTATTATTCACTGAGCAGACACCAATTTCTTCCCTTCCCAGATTCCAGGGAAGAGAAAAGCAAATAATGTTGAGAATGTTAACTGGCTTGATAATTTGATCTGATCTTTTATTCACACAGGAGTCTTGGTGGAGGCACCATTGCAGACGCAGTCCCTGCCCTCTGTGTACTTGCTGCCTACCCCGGAGCCTGGCACCAAGTAGGCGGGAAACAATAGGTGTTTTTCAAGTGAGTAAATAGGAATATAGTGAACATAGACATATTAATAATCTCCTTTCTCCCATTTTTAAATTCCTTTTCCAATCGATGTGGATATTTAGTGCTTGTTAGCCACTTTTTTCGTTTTTTCTTAAAGATTGGCCCTGAGCTAACATCTGTTGCCAATCTTCTTTTTTTCCTCCTTCTTCTCCCCAAAGCCCCCCAGTACTCTAGTTGTGAGTGCTCTGGTTCTGCATTTTGGGACGCCGCCTCAGCGTGGCCTGATGAGCGGTGCCTGTTCCGAGTCCGGGATCCGAATGCGGAAACCGTGTGACCCCTGGAAGCAGAGTGCGCGAACTTAACCACTCAGGCACAGCCCAGACCCTACAACACTTCTTAGCTATCCATAAGAACTGGGTACAGGTTTACAAAAAACTCCACACAATACAAAAACATCGATTTAGCTGATGGCATTGCTTTTCCTCCTTCCGAGTCCTGACTTCACTCTCTGTGAGGAACAGTGGAGCAGCCCCCAGCTGGGTTTTCCCCTCACTTCCTTTCCCATCAGAGAAAAGCCTAGAAGCAAGGGAAATCACGAGTATTGTAAACCCACAAAAACAAGGGGACTGGTCACTCATGTCATGCTCATCTTCGTATTTCTTAAAAATAGCTCAAAAATGAGCTCAGTCAAGACCTTTCTCTAGGTCAAGCGCTGCTGCAAGAACTACAATCTTCCAGTAGGTGGCAGTATTTCTTTTCTTCAGCATAAGTACGATTCTTGAAGATTTGCCTTCAGATTTGTTTTTCTTTTTTTACTTTTACTATTCGTTTAGTGAAGTGCAGGTGACAATAAACAAGTTAATGAAACCGACCTTTCTTTCACTTTCTTAAAAAGAAATCGCTCTTGGGGGCTTCCAAAAGCTCCAGATTGGGAGCTTCTGCTTTGGCTGCAGTTGATCGCAAGGCACACACTTGCAAGCGTGGCAGGCGTGCCCGAACCCTCTCCCCTCTTCCTGACGGAAGTTGTGACTCAGGACAAGCTAATTGACAGCAGTGTCTTGGAGAAAATATGTCAAGCTTCTCTGCCTCCATAAAAACAAAACAAAACAAAAATCAAACACTGAGTCTAGAATTCTTGCTTTTAGGCCAAAATATTCATTAAATTTTGCAGGTATCTTTCCTGGCTGGCTAATAATGAATTTTTAAAAAGTCATTCACACACCCTATTTTAATGGTAACACTTAAGTTTTTGCAGCTCCACAAGACCTTTCAATTCCCCAACAGATGGTTAGGTGCTGTCACATGTCTGACACCAACTAAACGGTGCAGAAACTAGTTTTGAGGAAGGAAGGAAGCGAGGACTGAAATTCCAGGGACATATGCTGGAGTTGAAAGACGGAAGCGTTATTTAGTGGAATAATATCTCAGATACTTTATCTTCAAAAATACTGCCTTAGCGAGAGTAGGGAAAGCTGGGTCTGAGGCATGCGTTTCACCGATTTCTCAGAAGTACTTTCATAAATAACTCCTCGAGTTGCTGGAGAAAATGTTCGAAGGCTCAGTGTTTTCACTGAAAACACGGCGATTGCCTGGATTTGGTCAAGTCCGCCTGTGAATATTTAACTATTGTTAGAAGGTGCAGTGATTTTTAGGGTTTAGGGCATTTTAAACCACCCCTCTCCTTTCGAGACCAGCCGGGGCACCTTCCCGGCCCAGCTCGTCCCGCTCGGCGCCGGCGCCGCACGCCCCTCTCCTCTCGTCTCCCGCGCCGCGCGCGCCGCTGCAGCCCCTGCCCGGCCCGGCCCGGCCTCGCGCAGCTCCGGGTCCAGGACCAGGCGGCCCGGCCCAGCGCTCAGACGCGCCGACAGGTGGCCTCGCCCGCCTCCGCTCCGGGCCCGAGCCGCAGCCCGCGCGCCAGACATAGCTCCGAGGCTGGCCCCCGAAGTCAGGCGGCTTTCCCGGGGAGAGCGAGGGGCGCGGGGCCCGCGGGAGGCCGCCGACAGGAGCAAAGGGCGTCCCAGGCCCGACCCGGGCGTGCGGTGATCCGGCCGGGCACTTCTCGCGCTCCTCGGTCCAGGGCAGCCAGACGCCCGCCGCCTTGGCACGTCCAGCTCTGCGCACCGCCCCTCGGTCGCCTCCGCCCTTCGCGTCCGCGACCCCCGGTACCCGTCCACGCCCCCAGCGGCAGTGACCCCAGGTCTCCAGCGCCCGCGGGCTAAGCCACTCTGCCACTCCCCGGCCCCAGTAGGGCCAAGGGGTCACCCGAGTCGGCGAACCCATTCCCAAGGGCGCGCGGCCGTGGCAGCACCGCCCCGCTCCAGCGTCCTCCAGCTCCCCTCCTGCCGGCGCTCCGGCGCTAGAGCGCCCCAGCCCCTCCAGGACACGCAGGCAGCAGCGGGAGGAACTCACTCGGACCCCTCCCCTTCCCCAAACTTCTTGCCTCCGCTGGGAGGTTCCTCCAACCCGACCCCTCTGCGCCATCCGGCTCCTCCCTCTCGACTCCCCTCCCCTTTTCTGGTCCCCACTTAGGAATCCGCCCCCCCCCCCCCCCCCCCACCGCCAGCCGGGTCGGGGATCCTCCCCCGACTCCCCCCGCGTGCCGCCGCCGCCGCCCGGGTTCCTCTCCCCCCGCTCGGGCGCTCCCTGCCAAGCCCATGATGTAATGGTGTATGTTAATCAGTAGCATGTGGGGAGCTCCGGCTCGGGCGGCTCAGTCCTCCGCGAGCCGACACGGGAGGCGGCCGCAGCGGCGGCCCGGACCCGCAGCGCCGCACTCCCTCCGCGCCGCCCGCCCCGACGGCATGGCCCGCGGCCCGCGCTCCGGGCGCCCCCAACCTCGCTGAGAGCCGCCGCGGCCCCGAGCCGCGCGCGGGGCCCCCAGCCGCCAGGATGAGCCGCGCCGAGGTGAGCTCCCCTCCCTTCCGCCCCCCGCAGGGGACCTGCGGGCCACTGGGTCCCCTTCCCGAGGACTTCCCCCTTCTCTCGAGAAGTTCTGGGAGCCGGGAAGCGCGATGCTGGGAGCGAGCCGCTCCTCGAGGGCTGACCGGGCTCTCCTCTCGGCCGCGGGCGGCCATCGGGACAGGGATAGGACGGGGGGAGCCCCTGAAGCCGAACTTTCTTCTTTGCGGTCGTTGGGGGGCGTGTGCCCGCGGCGCAGTCCCAGCAGAGCCGCCCTGTCCGCCGGGGAAGCGGTGCCGCGGGCTCGGGCTGTCTCTGCGCTCGGCGTGCGCCGGGGCCGCGCCGCCCTCGGCCTGGGACTCGCAGGCGCTGGGCCGGACAGACCCGTCCGTAGGCGGCGGCAGCGGGGGCAGGATGCCTAGAGCACACATGCGCCTACACACACACACACACACACACACACGCACGCACACGCACGCACACATCTGACCGCTCAGGCGGAGCAGGCCTTCCGAGACCGCCCGGGGTGGGCTGGAGCGGCGCGGCGCGGGGGAGCCGGGGCTCCGCTGCGCCTCCGCCCGCTGGGCGCGGAGCTTTGGGTGGGGAGAGTTTATTTTTGTCTCGATCTGCTGCCGCGGCTGCTCCCGGCCTAAATCCAGAGGGGCGCCTGGCGGTGGAGATGCTGGCTGTTGCTGTAGATGGAGCTGCAGCCACTCGGCTGCTTCTCCGGGAGGAGGAGGAGGAGGAGGAGGAGGAGGAAGGAACTGAGGCTGCCGCTGCCTCCGCCTCTGCTTTGCATTAGCCCCCACCCCCACCCCCGCGCCCCCCGCAGCCGCATTGCAAGTTTTCTGCGCGGGATTTGTTGCTGGCGCTGGCGTTCTCGGCACAGCCCCTGAGGCCACCCCGGGTTGGGGGTGTGGGGAGTATCAGCCGTTCGCGGCGGCAGCAACAGGAAGCCGTGGGGTCTCCTCCAGCACCTGGGAAGGAGACTTCTTGCCATTCCCAGAACAGGAATAGCTCCTCTCCGGCATCCAGGTGCAGAGGGGGCGGCCGGAATTGGGGGGCCCAGCCCCCCGCCCCTGGGATGCGCCCGTCTCCGGCGCGCTGCCTCGTAGCCGAGGTCTCACTGCAGCCTCTCTCTCCTTCCAGTGGTGATCGCCCTCGGGAATGCGGGTGTGAAGGAAGAGACCCGGGCCGCCGGAAATCACCATCCCGAAGCCGAGAAGGGGGAAGAGCATTCTCGATTCAGTTTGTGTGGCTTCTGGGGAGTTTTAAAAAAATCGTTATTTTTTAAGAAAGAAACATTTCCGCGCTACTGTCTGTCATCGCCTCTGGGGAAATCAGCCAGAACCGCGGGACCGTAACTGAACGGACGGCAGGGGCAGGAGCCGAGGCCGAACCTGCAGCGCGCGGCGCCGGGCCGCCTGGGGCTGCGGCGCCGCCGAACTTTGGGGCGGGCGGGCCAGGCCGGGCGCGAGGGGCTCCGTAGACCGAGGGCCGCCCCCTAACCATGATGTTTCGCGACCAGGTCGGGGTGCTGGCGGGCTGGTTTAAGGGCTGGAACGAGTGCGAGCAGACCGTGGCGCTGCTGTCGCTGCTCAAGCGCGTGAGCCAGACCCAGGCCCGCTTCCTCCAGCTCTGCCTGGAGCACTCGCTGGCCGACTGCGCCGAGCTGCACGTCCTCGAGGGCGAGGCCAACAGCCCCGGTAAGTCCCGCCTCCCCGCCCC
>NC_060286.1:1935052-2122730 GCF_021613505.1 Equus quagga
TCTCTCATGCAGTTTCCTGGGGAATAAGTCAGTCAGGTCACGTAGAGTCTGGATTTTTCTGGGCTTTTGCTTTTTCTTCATTTGGGCATCGTGCCTCTCTGAATTTCAGCTACACGTGAAGCAGCCCAGGACTGCCTTTCAGAAGCCAAGCTTTGATTAGGCTGTGGGAAGAATACATGAAAATCCATCTATTATTCGTTTTTCCCCACGGATAATCCAGTTTTAGAATAATATGTAGGTGACGCTACAGACTACTGAAGGGGTATTTGCGGTTCCGAGACTCCGTGGTTGTCCTTGTCTGTCACGACGTGATTCGTGTTGATATGCATCTTGTAGAAAGGGTGTCCTAGAGAGCAGGCAGGAATGGGGGTCCTTCATGCTTTTTGTTAGGAAACTTCACTGAATGTAACAGAATTGTTTCATATTACCCTGCTAGCGTTTACAGACACGTCGACTAGTGTAGAAAGGTAACATACGCGAAAGGTTCAGCAGTTTGCTATTGGCCAGCATGGCTGGTGACAGACTGAGAGAATGTCCTGGGGTTGCAGGGGGTGGGATGAGGATGGGGGCTGGGGGGAGGGTCTGTTGGTTGTAATTTTGGATGGGGGAAATTCTTATTTCGTGCTGCAGCGGGAGGGTGAACAGAGCCCCCAGCGTTTACGCAGAGAAAAGATCGCCCGGGCCCCTCCAGCTGTTTCCTGGTAGAGCCGCCAGCCTGCAAGGCTCAGCAGAGGTCTGCCCTGGTGTTTGATGGCAAGGTCCAGTCCAGGGCAGCAGGGCCTGGAGACACGAAGTGAGTGTGCCATGAGGGCAGCGAGAGGAAAGCTGGCCTGCTCACTTCTCCCTGGAGTGGTGCTCATGATGCTGAAAACACTAGGATGGGATGTTCCCATATATAGCATCATTGGCTGGAAGTGACCGCTGGAAATCCTCGCAGTCCTTTTCCTGACCAGACAGGACTGCACCCAGAGGATCCTGTGCTGCCAAGTATGGAAGGCGGTGCTGAGGGAATCCCACAGGCCCACGGGGAGTCAGTTGGAGCCTGACAGCTCACTTCCTTACTTAAAGGGCCCTTTGCCTTCATTTCTTCCTTTATAGCTGAAGGGCCAGCCTCTTTCATAAGAGTGCGGAAGCGTAACTGGGATGACCGATGGTCCACCTTCTTACTTCCGTCCTTAATGTGACGGCGTAGCCTGGTTCACCTGCTTCATTTTGCTTTCTCGGGTTTGACAAACAAGGTTTATATAAATGTTTGCATTTTATAGAATGCACAGGACTTAAGTACAGTAGTTTATGTCGAATGCTTGCCTTCAGCGCTTGTAGGGATTGTTTAAAATAATGATGACTAATCTTTAGGTTACTCAAATGTTAGAGCAGCGTTTTTTCACTGTGAGTAAAGGAGAAGACTTTTCCCAATATGGCAGCAGTTTAGTAAGTGAAGAAATTAAATGTATGGTGTTAAAAACACGTTGTTTACTTTAAAGATCTTGTAATTTAGTAAATCAAGAAAAAAACCGCACTTCTGTATGTTTTTAAAAGTCATTTGGTAATTTTTTCCCCCCCAAAATTTTCTTACTTGCGTAAGATACCTACCCGTTCGTGCTGCTAAATGCTGTAGATGTTCGAAATCCAGAACCACTGTGAAAGAAAGGTACAGACCGTTTCAGTCTTTCAACCTGGACATTTGCTTCCTTGGAAACCTTTGCGCTTGTTTTGTTGTGTGGCCAGGACAGAAATTCATTAGTGAGGTCGTGTGATGGTTTGGTTTCCTTCTGCCGTATGGGGATCCTAAAGAGCTCAAGGCGTCCGAGCCTGCCTGAGCCTGCAGCGCTGCTCTCCTGTGTGTCTGGAACCTAAGCCGAGAACCAGGAAAGGGGCGGAAATGCCCACTCAGCAACCTGAATAGGTGGCGTAAAGTCTGGGAGAACACTTCAGACCGGCTCTCAGAACATACTCACTCTTATTGCAGACAACAATCCTAACATATTTTTAGTTTTAAAAATAATCCACAGCATATGAGGAAGGGCACATTCAGAATGGGGTGAGGGGCTGCTGTAACCAGTAGTGAAAAGTCACCGATGACGGCTTGACAACCAGGGAGACAGAAAAATCGTGACTTTAGACAGAAGAATTGGGAGTAAAACCCATGAGGGTTTGGAAACGTTAGGGTAGGAACCCTCAGTTGAGCCCACAGGTGTTACTTTATAACAACATAAAGCAATGACGGCTGTTTACCATCAATGAGAGTGAACTGCCCTGAATTATACGGTTTTAAATATGCTCTTTGCAAAGAGAAGGAAAGATGCCATAGACTTTGGAAATGTTGACCTCGAGATCACTGACCGCCACAGCTGTTCTGGTGTGAAGCCCCGCTGCCTCGGAAACCTGGGCTGTGTGGGGTGACGCTCGCTGGCTGCTGAGGTTGCCCACATCCAGATCAGCGTGTCTCCTTTATTTTGTCATCACCAATTAAACTAACACACGTATTTCTTCTGGTGTTGAGAGATTTTAAATCTTGGTAAATGGGAACCAAATTCGTATCTGGAGCTTGATCTCAGTATAATAAAAAATATAATTAGTATTAGTATGAACGTGGCTCTGTTTTCTCCGGTACTAACTTTAGATGGAGAGAGAATTCTTCACATTAAACGTGGTTTCTTTCAGATCCATGGGATGTATTTGATACTTTCTGACATTCTTTCTTTTCACTCTCTTGAATTTAGCATTTATTGAGAACCTGGTGGGTCACTGGTTCATCCTTTGCCCCAGGTTCATGGTCATCTGAAATCCAGAGAAGACAGTTGAGTCAGTCCCTGTGGATTTATCGTGTGTGTGTTTCCCTCCAGGTTTGGTCATGACCAGCTCTCTAAGTGGAGGCTGGTTTCCAGAACCTTCGTAACCTTAGATAGGTGCCCTTCAGCCACAGCCCAGGTTAACGTTGAGACTTGGGGCCAGTCTCAGTTTGTCGATGACTGTTTCTAGGGCTTGCAGGTCATGTAATACTTAAAAATGGCAAAAATGGAACCCACTGACTTTACCTGCAGTTCCCCAAAGAAAAATAGGTTGTGTGGCATTGTTTATTTATGATGTTTGTCATGTGGACTTGAAATATATTTTCCAATGGAAACAGTGTAATAAGTGGAGATTTGCAAGTGAATCCACAAAGACTTATTAACTCACAAAACAGTGTGTATTCTGTGGGGAAATTGCATATGTTTGTAGTAAATAAAGGACAGAAAGTTTGTTGCTTTACTTATAATTAAATACAAGAGAAAGGATTATTGGAAATGGTGGTGCTTGACACAAAACTAATTGTGGAAATTGAAAAAGACTTGTGGGCGTATTTATTCTCATCGGAGGGTAAGGATTTTGGTTCTGTGATTGTTATGGTCTTTAGGTTTCCATAGTGTAGGTGTGCTATACCCCGAGATGCTTTTTTAGATCACAAATGGCGTGAAAGGAAAGCAGAAGGATAGAGGTTTTCCTGATGATACTGGCTAAGATCTTGTTTGTAGTTCTTTCTTTCATTTATTCATTCAACGTACGTTCTCTGACTGCCTGCTATTTTCCTGGCCCTGTGTTAGGCAGTGGGAAAACAAAGGTAACTTCTTATGTTCCAGTGTCTGGTTCATAGATACTCAGTGTTGGGTAAATGACTAATACAATATCATAGGTACTGAAGCATAGATATGGGGGAAAGAAGGGTCGGAGGAGGGGTTCCAGGAGCACTGTGAACCTAGCAGCTAATTGCCTGGGGGAGTCAGGGAGGACTTCACTGAAGAGGAGATATGTTTCGAGTTGAGTTTTGAAGGATGAGTAGGAGTTGGTTCAATATGTAAAAAGGATTGTAGAGAGCAGGCATGAAGACATTTTCTAAGCAGACAGGATAGCATTTATAAAAATGTTGCCTCTGGGAAGGCCTAGTTGTGTGCAGGAAATAGTGAGTTCAGAGTGGCGGGAAGAGTGTAGAATGTTGAGCTCTAAGAGGCATAAGTTGAAACAGAAGCTATGGGTCTGCAGGACTTGGCCAGCTAAGGCATTTGGACTTAATCCTGCAGAGGTGATAGAAAACCCAATAAGACTTTTGGGAAAGGAATTAAAAGATGAAAGGTATGGGGCCAGCCCTGTGTTCAGCATGCTCCACTTCGGCGGCCAGGTTCACAGGTTTGGATCCCCGGCGCAGACCTACACTGCTTATCAAGCCATGCTGTAGCAGCGTCCCACATACAAAATAGAGGAAGATGGGCCCAGATGTTAGCTCAGGGCCACTCTTCCTCACCAAAAAGAAGCGGGGGGAAGATGAAAGTTGTGTGTGTTTGTATGCTTTGGGGAAAGAGCTTTCCAATATATGCATGCTCCTCTGAGAAGCAAAAATAGGAGGTCAGGCAGTTTGGTTCAGACAGTTTCCATTTTGGCCACCTGGTGTCATCATCAGCTCAGGGCAGCTTTGTTGCTGTCAGCATTGCTATATAGGGGAGAAAAGAGGATTGAGAAAGAGAGGAAAAGAAGGTATTGTCCAGGTGACCATTTATTTACATCCATGAGAGGGTATATGTCATAGAGGATTTTTAGAGTATAGATTTCCAATCTTTGTTTTTTATTTCTTCTTCTCCCCGACCCCCCCCCCCCCCCCCCCCCCCCCCCCCGCCCCTGGTACATAGTTGTAGGTCCCTCTGGTTGTGCTGTGTGGGACGCTGCCTCAGCATGGCTTATGAGTGGTGCTAGGTCTGTGCTCAGGATCTGAACCAGCAAAACCCTGGGCTGCCGACATGGAGTGCACAAATGCAACCACTCGGCCACAGGGCCCGCCCCTAGAGTACAGATTTTGAAATCAGTCAGATTGGGCCAGTCAGTTAATTTCTGAGCCTCAGTTTTGTCATCTGTAAAATGGAGCTAATAAAACCTCGTTATTGTCCAGAAGCTACTTCTTAATAATCCAGTGAGGACCTATTCTATCCACCAGGTTTGAATTTGCCTCTGATTAATAGGGAATTTATACAAATAGTGTTTTCCTAAATGATATGAAATCTTTTTATCTAAAGGATTATCAAGAAGAGATTGGAGATGACTTGGAAGCCTGAAAAGATCTGTGTCTACTTTGCTGCACCTGCTACATTTGGCTTTTTGTTCTACTGTCTGTTAGGTTGGGTCCTAAGAAAATGTGGCACTGACCCAGTTTCCCCAAATAACTTGTCAACACTTTTTTTCCTTCATTTGGTGCATGTGAAAAGAAGAAATGATCTTGTCGAATGAAATATACAGGAGCTTTATGTCTGAAGCACGTTTCCCGTAGGTGATGTAATTTTCTTCGGGTGGTTCTGGGAGGACGGGTAGCGGGTCATAGACGCTGGTGCTCTTTGCTAGGAATAAGGTGGGTTTGGTTGCTTAGCTTGGGTGCTCACGGCCTTCAGCCTCTGAGTAGGTGTTATAAACAGGTCCCATGAAAGCAGGTAAAAGGCAGACACACTCGACAGCTGTCAAGTGGGCTTGTTTATGTTTAAACAAACCAAGGAGGGTGAGATGAGGCTCGGAAGGGCTGAGAAGTAACGGCAAGCTCCCGTGCATCCTGCGGAAGTGTAGGATCCTTCTCATCCTTCTGAAGAGAACTGACAACAGCAGACGAGAGAAAATACCACTCCTCGTTGACCTGAGAAGTTGGGAGGTTTTCCTCCCTGAGTGTAAATCATTTGCTAGGGAAGATGTGGTGCTCATATAAATCTTTTTTCTTTTTAAAATATAATTGCTACTTTGAGTTTTTAGCCTGTTCCTTCCTTTCCATCCCTCCTCATCCTTCCTTCCAAGGCCATACTGCGTTCATCCAATTCACATAGATTAAGATGCAGAGTCAGGAGTCTCCTCTGAGCTGCTCTTTGCTCCTGTGGAGCCGCCTGAGGCGGGAATCTCCCTCGGAAAGCAGAAATTTCAGAGCAGGAGCCAAGCTTTCTCTCAGTTAGCCAGTCAGGGCCTGGGCCTTGCTCTGAAGCCTGCCCCCCGAGAGCTGGCTTGGAGTTTGGAGGAACGAGCCTGCTTTTACGTAGGAGCATGTCACTCCTTGGGCCTCATAAGCTAGTTCTAGGCTTTTATTCCCACTCTGTGTATCAACATTTTAATACAGTTTTCTTTGTCTTGGTTTACTAGGAAAAAAAATCAAGCACATGATTCAGTGTTTTCTTTTACACAATGAATAATACCGTCAAAGTTACCTGGCAAAGGGTATCCAGTTAGAAACTGTGGGACCACGTTCCTCAGTACCTGTTAATTCACCAAGTACTGCAGCGGAGAGCTGGGTGCCGTGTCACCAGGTGAAGTAGGTGTAATGTTTCCTCTCAAGGAGCTTACACTTGAGTGATGGAGGTAAAACAAACACCTCTATCTATCTATTACCTATCTGTAGAGTCGTGTCGCTTAACTATGGGGATATGTTTTGAGAAATGTGTCCTTGCGTGATTTTGTCGTTGTGCGAACATTATAGCGTGCACTTACACAAACCTGGATGGTATAGACCATTACACACCAGGCTGTATGGTCCTGATCTTATGGGACCACTGTGGTATACTTGGTCGGTCGTTGACCGAAACGTTGTTACTCAGTACGTGACTGTATAGTAATTAGACCGTCAGCAATTGCTGAAGGTTCTGGTTCTGATGAGTGAACAGTACTGGAGTTGAGGGAAGCGAGAGGACAGGGTAGGTTGGGAAGTCCAGGAAGTAATGAATGGAAGAAGTGAACCTACGTGGGTCATTTGAAACACGTGCTTTAGGACTCACGAGATTCTTGCCTTTTTAGTCCCTTTAATGTGAGCTTCCTGAAGGAAACCACACAATGGGGGACTCTGCAGGGCCCATGTAAAGGGGCAGCCTCCTGGGCCTTTGAAGGCTGCGTCTGAGTGCATCAGAGAGAGGTGAACATAATGCATGTTGTCCGTCAGGAATGATGTCTTGAATGGAAGAAGGAGAAACCCAAACACTTCTGATTTCTAGCATACTTAAAGATAGGAAACAAAACATCTGCTCACCCAATACTTTTATCCCTAGAATGGTCCATAAAATGATGAGACTTAGTAATCATTCTCTTGGTTCTTCCCAGTAGAAGACTTCTGTGTGTTACTTTGATTAGAACTAGTGTTACGAAGAAACATCTTAAACACTTATAGGAAAATATAAAAGTATCTCAGACCAGTTTTCAACATTTGATGTGCATACAAATCACTTGGGAGTCTTATTCAGCTGAAATTTCTTGGTGAGGGGTCTCTGGGGCAGGGCAGAGCTCCTGCGTTTCCTATCACCCCCAAGGTGCTGCTGCTGCTGCAGGTCTGTGGACCAGACTGCAAGTAGAAAGGTCACAGACTGTTGGAGGTGGAGGGTGGTTTAGAGGTGGTTGGTACCTTGGCTTTCAGGTTTCGCGGATGTGTATCAGAAGATTTTTGTTTGCAGATGAAAACTTACATGAAAGCTTATGGGGAGTGGATGGTGCCCCCCACCCCATCTCCACCCCCCCAACACTAACTCTCCAAGGAGAGCAGTTTGAAACTCTCTGTGACTTCCCCAGGCTCAGAGACATTCGAACTGTCTCTCACAGCCCCAGCTGCCTCTGGGCTTGAGGGCGGCGGAGCTGGGCTCTGTGGCAGCGTCTTCCCGAGATTTTTGGACGTGCCCCTGCTGGCATTTCCAGGCGTTCTAATGGTCAGTGTCACGTGGAAAATGAGGATCCAGGAAAGATTGCTTTTCTGCTGATGCTGTGGACTGTAAAGTTGAGCTAGAAAGGGCAGGAATGTTAATTCCAGAGACTGGTTGGGTGCGATCTCTTCCTGCTTCCCCAGCACACGCCCATAAAGCTCAACATTGGAATTTCTGAAGCAGCTTGTCCTGATATGTCAGTAGAATTCAAGTGTGTGTGCAGCATAAATACATAGAGAACATTGTCTTTCATTGTATACGTTTCTGTGTGAGTATGTGCACCAAGTATGTGATTTAAATGCATGACTAAAATGACGATGCTGAACCACTTTTGAATTTCTGAAGAGTGTAAAGGAATGGAGAATCATCAGAAGCCTCGATAAATAACTTTGTCTCAGTTTGAAAAAGAAAGAAGAGGGTGAAAGGATTCTGTGCCTTATAGGGATCCGTGAGGTTAACGCTGATCCTGTGCAAGACACCACAAGAGTATTTAAAAGTTGATTTTCGCGACTTTGGATGAGGAAATAGGAAGCAGCCTGGTTTTCCTAAGAATGGCAAGAATGGGTCATGCAGAACTCAAGTTGTTTCCTTTTTGATGGGGGAGTGGGAAAGAAAGGGAAATAGAATTTACAGAGATCACAGGAATTCTGGTAGGCGTCTCATATCTAAGTTTCAGCACAGGCTTTGACAAAGCCCCGTATTTCCTGATGAATAAAATGGAGACATGGGGGCCAAGAGAGACTGATTGTGTGGCATTAGAGTGGCTTCGGGGACTGACAGGCCTGGCTCCTGCCGCTGTCAGCCTTAAGGGAGGTCTTTGGTGTTGTGCCTTGGGGCTCACATGTTCTACATCATTGTTCATGTTGATGTGTGACTTAGCTTGGGGTCCCCGAGAAAGCAGAACCTGCGGCAAGGGCTGGGGTGCACGTAGCTTATTTTGAGCACTGACCCGGGGAATAGGAAAGGGAGCTGGGAGGAGAGAAACAGAGAAGGAGGGAAAGGCAACACAAGCCTACGTTATCAAGCTGGTCACTGCTGTGAGCAACTCTGGCTCAGTCCCAGGGGACCCTCTGAGGAGCCTTGCGGGCTGTGCTTCAGAAGGGGCAGATGCGGTGGGCATTTATCCACTGGCCCCCCTCTCGGCTTGGTCAGCACTTGCTCAGGGTGCTAAGTCCCTGACTTCAGGTTCGCACATGCACAGGTGCCGAGCCTTCCCACAGTGTCCCAGGCCATGGCGTCAGAGAAGCCTCACAGCAGAAAGCTAAGGAGAAGTGGGACAACTGAGGCAGGGTACTGTCAGGTTATACTCGCCTGAAGCCGGTGGCCGGGGCAGGGGCTGCATTGTGAGCCGGGCTGAGAAGGTGCAGCTACCAAGTCTGTGGATGAACCGAAAGAGAGGAGAGCTGAGGGCTTGATGACAGACTCATGATGCAAAATATTTGACTATAACAAGATGATTATTAAACCGCTAAAAGCATAGCCCGCGCGTTTGCATCCCCTAAACCTCAGCTAGAGGAGGCGTGGTCCAGCGGAAGCATGCTTGAAACAGACCTCTGGCTTCTAGCTTAGTATGGATCATGTCATTTGTGGTTGCCCCCAAACCATTAAATCTTTAATAAACCTTATATGTATAATACAATATATAATATTGTATTCAGAGCAGGTCTCCTCTGCCAGCCACACTGTCCTTTGAGTTTGGGGAGCAGGTCCGGGTATACACTTTGAGGGAGACAGACAAGTCAGGATGTGGCCAGAGGAACGAAGGTGGTGGGGCGCTTGAGAACCAGGGGGATCATTTAGGCTGGAGGAAATGATGAACAGAGAACACGACAACTGTCGTTGCTTCCTTGGAACTGAGGAATTCAGTTCAGTATCCATGTAGGGACAGTATGTGGAAGCGGCAGTTCATTTAGCTCAAAGTAAAGGCAAACTTTGTTGCGATTGGAGCTCCCAAACAATGGGTAGGCAACTCTGGAAGCAGTGGCTTAGGTTTCACCAGAGGTGGACAAGCAGTTAGCATTGTGTGGGGCACAGAATAATACTTCTAAGTGAGACTGGCTCCTATTTATTGAGTGCCTGCTTTGTGCCAGGCATCTTACTGAATTCTTTGCATATGTTACCTCATTTATTCATCCCAAACGCCCTATGAGATGAGGTGGGAACTGTCATTATTCCATTGATCAGGGAAGAAACAAGCAGTCTGACTTGAGAACTGCTCTATGTGCCTCTCCTGGAGGGATCAGCATGTGTCTTTAGAACAGAATCTGTGACCTCTTGGATGACTTCCAAAGTCCTTTCTAGCCTTAAGATTCTATGACTTCTGTGAATCAGGAATAAAGATAAGAAAACAAAACTGTTGGGAGCAGAGGAGAAAGAGAGTGACAATATGAGTGAGTGAATGAGTAAGGGTGCTCTGAAAAGTCTTCCTGAAATTATTTCCAGTGTATTCTCCCTGTACTTCTTAGTCTGTTTGGGCCACAGATTTGTGGCTTTTTGTTTAAGAAATACACCTATAGAGTGATTTTCTGTTCTTTGTTGAAGCAGGCAGTGAGGAGAGGCTAGGCCACGGTGATGAGCCGCTTGAGAAAAAATGTAACGAACTGAGTTGAATCTTGTTTCTTTGGGGTCACAACAGCAGTGATAAGCCCTGAGTGTGTCAGTCGTTTATCAGCAGAGGTCTATGTCTCCAGATCTTTTTTTGTTCTCTCCATATAGTTCTCAAAGTGACCGTAGGATAGTCTTTGTTTGGTAATAGCTATCTTTTCTTTCTTTCTTTTTCTTTTCCTTTTTTTTTTTTTTTTAGCACTTTCTATGTGTCAGGCACTGTGCAGATAGCTGCACATACACACACCCGCTGTCTCCAGTTATTGAATAGATGAATGATACAAAGATGCAGAACTAATGGTTGTGAAAATTAAATGCAATATGTCGCAATAATTAGATGATGTGTTTGTTATAACCCAGAGTCTAGCACACAGTAAGTGTTTAATGACTGGCTTCTAAATTACATACATCCCACAAAGTAGATATTATGTCCATTTTTCGGATGAGGAAACTGAGGTTGAGAGCAGTTGGAAATGCGCTCAGGTCGCCAAGGTCTTTCTGATCCTAGAGCCCGTGTTGAATCCTTGCCACTGTGCGGATGCTGCAGATCTCTTCCAGAGCTTAGGTAAATGAAAACCTTAGTGTTTAAAAGAAAAGTACTTAAGGACACTCAATGGTAGTTGCAATATGCTTCATTCTAACATGTTATAAATTTGATCTTGGAAGAATTCTGAAAAGCCTGTCCATTTTAATGTCCCTCTGATCTGTCACATTTTAATCCTATGTAGCTTGATATGGCTTGGCTTCTTTTCCCCACTGGCATTTTTTTTTTTTTAAATTAAGTAGAAGGCATTGGTTCAAACATTTCCCCTCCTGTAAGGAAAACTCACGGAACCGAGGCTTCTGCCACCCCTGCAGGAACGGGCAGGACTCAGGGAAGGAAACAGGCTCTGCCAGCTGCAAAGAGGAAAGAACGTGGGTGTGTTATCTAATAGCTCATGGCATCCTTGACTTCCACAAACTAGCGATTGATGAGCTGGGTCAGGACCTCCTTAGGATCTAGAATTGGGCAAAGCACCGACTTCAGGGCTGTAAATTAAAACAAGTGCTCCCATTGTTTGTGAAGCGGGGGGAACATTTCTGAATATTCGTTTAGGAAAACTATGTTATAGTTGGTGTAAGAGTGAATTCCACTTATTTCATTTTCTAGCAACATAAAATTAAGGAGGTAGAAGAGACCTTATCTACTCCCAGCCCCTCTGCTGAAGAGTTGAGAGGACCGAGGTCGGCTAAGGGGACCTGCTAGTAGGGGAGGCCTGGTGTTAACACCCAGTTGCTTCCCGACCACCTGTGACCAGACCTTGGTATTTCACAAGTCTCCCGTGGCTGACTTGGCTCCTCAGTCACCACGGTGAATGGCTGTGTGTGCTGGGCTTGGGAGATGCTCTGTGTGCCCCACTGTCAGACAGCATTCATCAGGCTTGTCTCCTTGAAGTTGTTTCCAGACCCCCAGACCCCTTTTTTGTTTCTTTACTCACAATAAAGCTTGGATTTGTTTATTGAAAGATGATTAGCACTCCTGTTTTGAAATTGCGTATAGTGTAGGCAGGTCTGGCATTGATTTAGCATGATTTAATCACAGTTCCAGTGATGTACTCTTGGTTTATGCAGAATCTGACTCAGTCACTCTGGAGTTACCCTGACTCCTGTTCGTGACCGCCCCACGACAGTGGGAAGGAGTCCGTTGGTTGGTGTTCGGTTGGTGAAGCAATTCCCAACTGGTGCTTATTTGCATAGTGGTGTGATGGAGCACCTGCAGCTCTTCCTGGGCGGCCTGCAGGGACAGTCACAGGGCAGGGCATTGTCACAAGGCACCACCTACAGGGCATCGTCATTGGCTGCCTTCCAGACGAGCCTGTGACTCAGTCACTTTTGTCCTCTAGCACCTAATATTGTTCCTGGCACATAGGTGGTCTCATTATGTTTTCGTTGAAAGAATGGATGAATGAATACAAGGAAATTTGACTCCATAGCCCTAGTCCACAAGAGGCTTATATCTCGGTTCTGAGAAAACCCTAAGAGTATAACGATTTAATAATAAGACAGGACGGGATGATAATCCTAGTGCTCTTACCAAGAGGTGTGCTAAAGTCAGATGAGAGAAATAGATGCTGTTACTTTCCAGTCCCTTATAGAAGACCTGGGTTGAGGTCTTGGCATCATCACTTAGAAGTGTGTCACCTTGTAAAAGGTATTTACACTCTGTGAGCCTCAGTTTCCTCATCTGTGAAATGGAGTTATCCCTATGAAAGTCACAGGGCTATTACCAGGCTTCTACTCCAAAGACCTAATTACTGAAGCCACTAACACGTAGTACACAACGCCAGCTGGAGTGGGATCACATATGCCTAAAGTACTTTCTAAGCTGCATCATGTTATATAAAAACGGGGTGATGTTATTCTCAAATGACCAATGGAAACAATGGGATAAAGAATTCAGGAATGTGGGTGTTTAAAAGTCTGAGAAAAGATAACCGTGGGTCCTTTTTCAGAGCTTTTGCTTGTTAGCAAGAGCTGAAATCCGCAGGTGGTTTTGGTGATGAACGCCGCTGCTCTGGGCCTGGACTTGCGGCCGTGTGGCCCAGAGCCCCCGCAGGCTGGCCTAGTTGTAACCTGGCAAAGTTCAGCTTGTGTTCACTTTTTTCCTTTTAATTGATTAGATCATTGAGTGCACTCACTTCCAGTACGAAGGACTCAGATGTCAGTGCTGAAGAATTTCTTTTGGGAAAGTTACATAAAATGCTGAGCTGTGACCACGGTGCCCCTGCCTGCAGATAGCCTAGTCTGAGCCCGGGAAAGTGTGCCATAGGGAGTCTAGACGGGAACTGGCAGATCTGGATTCTTTAAAAATTTGATAATTACGGTTTTTTTTGAAGTTTTATTATTAAAGAGGTAACTTCATAAAAGTTATTATCCAACTTAAAACCATTCATTGGGTATTTTTTTGAGTATTTCTGTATACCTCAGCTAAACGAGAAAATAATTACACTTTGCTTTTTATTCTTTGATATTATTTCCACCTTTACCTTTCCTTGAAAAAGTGTTTGTTAGAAAATGAGAACAATTTCTTGTCATTGTTCTTGTTTGTTGTTTCTTTTAAACAAAACTTCTCTATTCTCCCATTTTGTTTTTGTGGTAAAATGAGCTGTGTTAGCAAATTTTCCGGATCATTGTGGTGTTTGCAGGTGAACTGAGAATAGTGAAAATACTGAAATTGTGAGCTGTGAGGTCAAACTTGAACCTCATGTGTGATTCTGCTATCAAGGTGCTGGTGGCTTACATGGAAATAATAGCGGTGCCTGTGTGTTTAGTTAACAGTATTTTAGACAGGAGTAGTTTGGGTAAGAATGGCTGCTGCTGCTGGTTTTCTTTAAGACTCTCCCCGATTCTCATTGAGAGAGAGAAAGTTTCCCGGAGTTAAAATAGGAAATGCTTGGGTATTTTTGTTGAATTCCACCAGAGTTAACATGACGAGGTGTTCGTCAGCTGTTGTTCAGCCCTTGGATAGAGCAGATGTGTGGGTGTGAAGACAAATAAGGAGGCGCTTTGCGGTCCCCTGTGCTCCCATGCCCCCTCTGCACGCCACCAGCTCAGTACCTAGCACATTGGATTGCAGCTACTGTTTTAGCTGAGGAACAGTTCCAGAATAAAGGAGACCAGAGAGAGATGACAACGAAATGCAACATGGGCTTCTGGATTGCACCCTGGATTGGGGAAAAAAAATTGCCATAAAGGACAGTATTGGGACACCTGCTGAAATTTAAGTGTGGACTATATCCACTATAGGGGAAAATATTATATCAATTTAAAATTTCCTTAATACTATAGTTATGCCTTGGTCACATCAAAAAATGTCCTTATTCTTAGGAGATGCGTGCTGGTCTTTAGAGATGAGAGGGATATGACATCTGCAACTTACTCTCAAATGGTTATATGTAAGGTGACAAGATTAAGAATTGGTGAATCTTGGTGAAATGTATATGAGAACACATTTTTTAAAATAAAGAGTTCAAAGTGTTTACCTTTTTTTTTTTTTTTTTGAGGAAGATTGGCCCTAAGCTAACATCCATGCTCATCTGCCTCTGCTTTATATGTGGGACGCCTGCCACACCATGGCTTGACAAGCGGTGCATAAGTCCACACCCGGGATCTGAACTGGTGAACCTGGGCCGCCGAGGCAGAACACGTGAACTTAACTGCTGCACCACCAGGCCAGCCCTCAAAGTGTTTACCTTTTTAGCTATCCATGTCCTGCTCTGGAACATCTGCTCCAGGAGGGAGGGATATGTTTATCACCCTCGTGTAGGTTGCCAGATAAAATGCAGGACGCCCAGTTAACTGAATTGCAGATACACCATGAATGATGGGACACACTTATATCACTTACACTACAAACTATTTGTGGTGTAGCTGCAATTCACAGTTAACTGGGGGTCCTGTATTTTTATTTGTTGATCTTGGCTCCCTAGCCCAGACATGGCAGTGCCCCTGGTAGCAGCAGAGGGAGAGGTGCCCCTCTTCTGTGGGAAATGAAGGACGTGGCTTTTCAGAACTCTGTTCTGTAGCCTACTGTTAGATAAAACCCCTCAAGTCTGAGCGTGGAGCTGGGACTGTCCCTTTTTTTGGACATGATCCCCTCCTCGTCCTTCTCCCTTTGGTTGATCTTTTCTCTTTGAGCTGATTTGAGCTTTCTCATTTCTCTGTAGTTGGTGGAGTCAGCTGGGTTCCATTTTATACTGTTACCCACATCCTGACACTCTTGACGGTTTTAAGATCTTCTTCTAAAACACTTGAGGAAAATGGATACTGGAATCTATTTTGACAGCTGTTGAAAATCTAGGCTGTCGCTACAGCAGGTTAAAGAAGTTATTTGTAACACTAGTATTGCTCAGTGAACCTTTTGAAAAGATGTTCACCCTGTTCAGGCAAATGGTATTTTCTGAGTTTAAATGATCTTGGTGTTCACCGTTAAACCATCAAATGTAAGGCTCTTCGGAATTATACACTTAGTATATTTTCCATTAATGTTCTCCACCAGTGGAGTAATAGTACATCAAATGTTCTCAATTCCCAGTGCCTTTTAAAATGCAGGTGTAGGGACTTTAAATACAACTAGTCTATTGCCAGCTGTCCCATTGATAACCTTCCCTTTACAAGTGACCTTTGAGCAATTTCGTGAAGAATGAATATTTATAGTACTTTGTTGTTGAGCTGCAAGTAACAGGTGGCTTTAGTTGGCCTGCTTTCCCTGAAATTTGATTCAAATAAAGCATTGCATTATTTTACCATTGGAATTGTGATTATGTGCCAGGCTGACTTCATTTTTGGCAAATTGCGTTTCGGGGTTGAGGTCTGGGTTTAGGGTAGGTGTCTTGCATGTGCAGGAATTGGAGAGCTCACAGATAAGACATAGCAGCTGAGGGATAAAGTACCCAGGGTCTTCTTGATGCCGCAGAGGAATTTTTACCAGAGGAGCTGTTGTTCTCCTGGGCTTTAGGTTTAGGGGCAACTGTTCAGATTAACCCTTTAGCCTTGAATTTTCTTTTATCTCAGATCCAAAGTATTGAAGAGGGCTCTGCCAAATTCGTGATCAGTATAGTGCTTAGCACATAGTAGGCACTCAAAGTTAAATTTTTTCAATGGAATGAACTAGATAATTATGTTTGGGTTATTATTTAACTTTTGATATGATTTAATTGCTTGAAATAGAAGATCTTTCAGTTACTGCCCTTTACCCAATTGCTTGGCAACACAATTGTTAACATGTTTTCTGATTAAAATAAATGTTCCAATCTAACTTTACTCTAGATAAGATTATAACATAAAGAAGTAGAAGCATTAAATGGATGAGATGGAATTTGACACGAAAGCTATTTCTGAGAAATCTATTTTATTAAATATACTTTCTCCCGTGTCTGAAAAGATGTATCAAGTTGTGCATATCAGGTCCTGGCAATTAGGTAGAAGAGTTTTTAAAAAGACAACATTCTTTTAAGAATTACATTTCTACTGTAGAAAAATGGAAAAAGAGAAAATCACATAAATAACACCTATAATCCTATTTCTCATTTTATTGAATATATTTAGAGTCTTTTTTCCTACCATAAATACATGAATAAATTTTTTTACACAAATACACAACATTAGGATCATGTGAACATATTCTTATGTGAAAAATATATTAAATTGCCTTTTTAAACTTAATATGTCATTAATAGTTTAATGTATCACCATGACGTCTTTTACAACAGTATTTTTAATGACTATACAGTCATTTCATGGTACGGCTGTGCCATAATTGATTAAACCGAATTCTTATACTTGGTCATTTAGCTTATTTCCAGTTTTTTGCAATGCTGTGATAAATATCCTTTAAAATATCGTTATTACTTTGGGATCTATGCCTGTAAGTGCAATTTCTGGGCCACAGATCCTTAAAATTTTGCATATCGTATGTTAACCATGTTGTCCTTCTGAAAGTTTGGGCCAATGTTGTTCCTGCGAAGGTTTAAGTATTTACTTCTTGTACACTCTTTTCTACAATGGTATTATTAAGCACAAACAAAAGAGACCTTTGTTTGATGGGTTCTTATAATTTTTAGGTGCATTTCTTTGATGGACTTTTCCCGGTATTTATGGTCCAGTTGTAGTTTTCATCCTTTTCTTCTGTCTGCTTTTCCATTGGAGCATTTGTTTTTCCTTAGTAATTTATGAGCACTCTGTATCACATACGTGGTTTTTTTCTTTCCATTTTTGTGTAGTGTGATTTGACGTCTGGAAGTTTTAAATTTTGATGTAGTCTATTAGTAGGGAAAAGATTTTTGAGAGCAAGTGATATTTCTATCAAAAGCTTTTTTTCTCTCCCTCTGTGTGGTATCATTTCGTTTTCTAGGAGGAAGGAAGAGATAACTGCTCAGTTTTAGTTTAATCCTCTCAGTGGAGTTTTAAGTTATTAAAACTTATACAACTTATATATTAAGAATCAAGACATTTGCGTATTTGTGTTATCTGAACAGTTTGTCAAAGAGCTCAAATTAGTACTTTTATCCTAGAAAGTTCTCATTTTGGAGTTGGTCTATTTCATACCAACTTAAGACACATCAGAGGTGGGACAAGAGTTAAAAGGGACAAATGATTCGCTGTGTTTGAAATTTTCTAAAGACACAGTCATTTACACACTCATCTGTCAGGAATGCCTGGAGACGGGGATGGAAGCAGTGACTGCTATAGACCTGTCAGACTGATGGTTCTCCATTCATAGACACCTACTTGGTCAAAAAGCCTCATGTTTTCATTCCAGTGTGTCGGGATTTTATAGCCGTATGTGGTATGGATACTTTGCTTGGACTTTCCATGTTGATATTTTTCTGGCCCATTCTGCATCAAATTTATGTTACCAATGTAAGTAGCAAAACTCAACTGTAAGCAAAATTATTCAGGAAGCCACGTGGTATTAACATCAGCTGGAGCCAGTGATTCTCGATGTCCTTCCAGGAGGTAGTAAGGGGGCTTGTGTCATTCATTCATTCACTGATTTTTATTTCGTGCCTATTCAGGACTACGTTTTTTGTAAGAAGGAGCACAGGCTGTGTTAGAAGTTGAAGATCCAGTTGTATACGTGACATAGCCCCTTCCTTAATTTGAAAGCAAAGTCCATTGCTTTGATTTGTTTGGGTCATGATATCTTAACTTTAATTTTCAAATAAGGCAGGAGTTTCCTCTGATGGACTGCTCTTTCCCCAGATGTCTGTTTGGCTCCCTCTTCACGTACTTCAGGTCTTCATACGTCTCCTCAGAGAAGCCTTCCCGACCACCTTACCCTGATTTATTTTATTCATGGTGTTCATCACCGGATGACATATTACCTTACGTATTTGTCATCTGAACCCCCCACTGGAATGTAAGGTCGGTGAAAGAAGGCTGTTGTCAGATTTGTAGACTCCTCCTCCCCCACCCCCGGCATCAGCAACAGAACGTGGAATATGGCAGGCGTGCAATAGGATTTGTTGAATGAATTAATTCACTGAATATTTCCATGCCTATGGTGTGGCTGTCACTGTAGGTGGTGATAAGTGCTATGAAGAAAAATAAACCAGGTTAAGGAGACAGAGTTTTCTTAAAAATGTCTGTCTTAAAAGGGCCTGGGTTATAAAAGGTGGGAAGACACTGATTTGGCAGCCTGATCTTCCTTTTTCTTTCTCACAAGTGTCTTTGACTCCTCCGCTCGCCTCTCTCTCCTAGCCCTGTGTTGGCCACACTGTCAGTTGTGCTGAGTCTGTTTAAGGAGTGACGTTGCGTTGTTTTCATGCCTCACTCCAAGTTGACCTTCCCACTGGAGTGGCACGAAAACCCAAATGTGGCCAACTCGAGCTTTGTATTTCCCAGGCTACGTGTTTTGCAGCAGCTAGCTCCTTCTGGAAGTAGCCAGAGGCCACCTTAGGATTTGAGAGGTATCAAATGTTACCAAGTGTTCAAAGCTACTTTTATTGTAGTTTCCATTTTCTGCTTCAACCATCGCATGATTCTGAACTCTAGTTCTCTAAGAGATGCATCCTAGAGGGATGGAAAAGCTTTAAGAATGAGAGTTCCTTACTCAGACCTTCTCCTTCCCTTTGTTGCTTCAGTAACTTGTCATCGAAACCTTCCAAGATCTCGGTCAGTGTCTGTCAAAGGCAGAGTGGTAGGGCCCAAGTGGGTGGATGAGGGCTGCTTTTTGGTTATCACCAAACCTGGATTTGGCATCTGATGATAGAGATACTCAACATGCTGCCATACTTGAGACAGTTGTGTCAGAGAGAAGTTGTCCTGCCCGGAATGCTAGTGGTGCCCCCAGCAAGAAATGCCGATTCTATCCCAGTGGTTCTCAGGGGGCCAATGATGCTAGAGGTCTTGCAATGCTTGGGGCAGTTACCCACTGTGGGAATTACCCCACATTCCACTCGGCTTTCAAATGTCTACCGGTCAACAGAGATGTGAAAAACCCTACTGATAATTATCAAAGCCTACAACCAACTCTATAAGCAAAAATATTTTTTGCACAATTTAAATGGATGGAAGGGTATGTTTTGTTTTCTTTGGAACTTTACCAAGGGTTGCTTCCCACAAGTCACCATGACTTGTGGTTTATAATTGGTGAATCAGTCTGCATGTGTAGCTGTTGTAGTCTTGGTGGTTGCAATAGGGGACAAGGATCTGACCATTTTATTGTGTCTTCTAGAGATCTCGTCACTGAGAATGTACATATTGTAATATATAATACACCATTACAAGTTATTTTCCTTTTCTTTCTCCTTTGTATCACAGCTAAGTCATAACATTGATTTATTAGAATTGTATATAGATTAGGGTATATTATCTGTGATTTCCATTACAAGATTGTAAAGGGGCATGGAGTCTGATGAGATTGAAACCCTTCACTCTAACCTAACTTGGCAGCTATATTTCTCACCACTCTTCTGTGTGAACCCTGTTTCATTCAAAGTGATTTGCTCTCTGTCCCACGTTTCTTTTCCTCCATGAGTGCGTTAAACTCACACTGCCCCTCCTCCTCCAGGTTCCTCTGTAAACCCCACCCATCCAGCAGAGCCCACCCCACGCAGCCTACTGAGCTCATCATTCCCCCACTACCGCCACTCTGTGACTTTTTTTTTTTTGAACTCCAGTTGCAGTTGTAAGCACTCCGCATTCAATACTGGTCTGTCGCCGGGAAGCGCTGACTATCTTTCTTATGTTTGAGTTACCGCCTTAGATAGCTTGTAAGCGCCTTTCAGATGATCAGCTTGATTTGGTCTTCTTTTCCGGCCAGGCTGCGTCTAGGAAAGCTTGATGTATAGCCAGCTCACTCTCATGGGCTACACTCTCTTGTCTTCTTTACTTTGCCAAATAGGAATTCTCTCCTGTCTTCCCTTTTGCTGATTACAAAAGTAAAATATGTTCATTGTTAAGACATTTTTAAATATGGAAAAGTAAAAGAAGAACATAATAATCCTCATTGATCTGCCACCCAGAGCCACTCATGCCTGTCATTTTAGAGCCTTTCTGTCCAGGCTCTTCTGTCTTCTGTATATGTGTGTTTTAAACAAAATTAGAATCATCTGCTTTAGTAGATTATATTTTGCTTCCCCTCCGCCCCCCACATTGCGCTTAATGTTATGTCATGGGTGTTTTCCTAGATCTTTAAATAGTCTTAGAAAACATACTTATATAAAACATGTTTTATGGAAAATTTTACACATACAAAAAATAGAATAATATAATAAACTCCTAGATACCCAACATTCAACTTTAATAATTATCAGTATCCTGCCATTCCGAATATGTAGTTTGTAATGGTTTATACCATTCCATTGTTTGGATTGTACATAATTTATTTAACCATTTCTCTGTTATTGAAAATTTAGATGATTTCTAGTTTTCTACAATTATAGATGCTAATACTTTTGTCCTTCTGGTCATAATTATTATTCTTGCTTCCTGAAAACCTAATTAATTTCTTCATGATTAAGTAACTCTGATTATTATTTGTTTTGTATTCTGGGATTTTTATGCTATTTTATATTTGTGGCTGGTTTTATTGTAATTTTTCTTTTCTCCATCCATCAAGTAATTCTTGTATTAGCCAGAATGGGTCTCAAATTAATTACAATAACAAGTTCTGTTTTTCCCTTCAATTTTTGGAGGAAAAAAGCATGAAAACTAGCAATGTAAGAGGACGGTACTTACTTCTGCATAATTTAAGGGGCAAGCACAAGAAGGAGAAAGAAAATGGTTTCAGGGGAAACAATATCTGGTAAATTATAACCTTTGCCCAATGGGAAATTATTTTACAAATGCTTAATTTTGACCCAAAAATGGTCCCCTTTTAAGGGCTGAAATAGTGACCATCTAAACTAAGGTGCATTTGAACCAATATGTGTAAGTGTTTTCTCCGGCTGATTTAAACTTACATCTTAACAAGTATATTTGGCATTTTTTAAAACCCAGCATCTTTAAATGGAGAGGTCCCCCTACAGCTTCTCTGTTAAAGAAGTACTTTCTCAGGCAGTGGAGAGAGATGGTTTCCTTAGACCTGGCCCATTGGGAGCCATGGGAGGAGGAGCAAGTGGGGGAGAATTGGATGGGCGGTGGGATTGCAGGTTCCCTGTGAAGATGAAGAAAGGATGGCTGTTGCTCTGGTCCTGATGGAATTTCTTCTGCGGTATCTGCTGAGATTTCTAGACCAGATCATATACAGGAAGATGACTCACGCGCTTACCTACTCCAAGAAAATGTCTTTGTTTCTTCTATTGCATAGTAAAATATAGTTGCTGTAAAAAAAACCAAAAAAAGTAATTTTTCACAATTTCATATAGATATATAGAAAGTAAACGTCTCCCATAACCCACACCTGTCCCCACTGGATGACCCTTGTGAGCAGTGCTGTGTGTGCTCATCTTGATTTTTCTCTACGCCTTTATTAGCTTGTGTTATCCACATAACATACAGAACAAAAATGCTGCTTTTTAAAATGCTAGTTGATTAGGTAATCAGTGACTGCTCAGACCTTTGAAGTATAGAGGCCACATGCAATTGCTTCTGGTTGGAGGTAAGATGGTAAATACAAACAACAGGACAGAACCTGTGAGGTATGGAAAACTATAGCAGAAGGGAAAGCTTAAGAAAAGGAAGGAGTAAGAGCTCAAATTTTTATATTATTCAGAGGTTAGATTTTTATTGCTGAATCAGATTTAATTGGTGGTTATACTTTTCCCCCTTGAAACACGTTAGAATAGTCACTATGACAAGATGACTAAATCATGAATGAATTTAAAATTTTAAACTAGTTTCAGCCATACTAACGTATCAACAACTTGTTGGAGCTTAATTTTTGGATTGGAATTTAAGTGACAGGAATATGTATTGCTAACATTAGGACTTGTTCTTTTAATTTTGGGAGCATTGCAAATAATGCAGTTCACAAGGTCTATTTCCAGTTTAGAGCCAACCATGAATGATTAATTATATTGTTGCTGTAACAGGTGTTTAAATAATGAAGACAGTAGAATTTTTGCCTGTGAAATCCCACTTGGTTCATTCATTAAAAACACCTACTCTGTGCCATGAGCTATACGCAGAATTAGAGATGTAACTTGTAAAACTTGCCCCTGTCACTCTTTGGTGTTTTGCACATGCTTTCCCATCCGTCTGGAATATCCTTGTCTTTTTCACCTGACAACGTGTCTCTCATCTTTCATGTCTCAACACAAAGGTCACTTCTCGTGTCCAGCCTTTTTAGCTCCAGCAACTGATTTAGCAGATCCCACATTGACGTTCTTCTCACGTTGGAAGACATCTCCACTACAGCATTATCTCATTGTCTTAGAAGCACACAGTAACATAGATGTTGAATTCCTTGAGGTCAGGGTCCTCATGTCTTCAGAGCCCCACGGTCAAAAGAGGTGCATAGTTGGTGCTAAATATAGATATCAAATAGAAAGACATGTGTTTTTTTAATAAATGATTAGGTCAACTAACAACTCTAGTAACGTTGATGAAAATCTTTACACTCCTAAGTACAGTACAAGGAGTGAAGGAACAGTCTTAAGAGAAGCAGAGGGAAAGTGTAGTGTCACTCTTAATATAGATTTTTAGTGTGTGATACTTGGCTATTTGGATAATTGGATTAAGCAGGGCACCTAAAAGTGTTTAATGGGAGGAAAAGCTTCAATATAGCATATTTTAATGGCACATCTCATTCAAAATTATTAAAAAATTGTTAACTGTCTTATGTGGGCATTTTGGGAAAATAGAAGAAAAAGATCTTTGTCCCATGGAGCGTACATGATTTCCAAATTGCATTTTTAGTGGGATGATACTGTTTTTTTGCCTTCCATGTTAGCTGCTCCAGAGAGGGGCTGCTAATCTAAGGATTTTAGTAATTCAGAACTGTGAATTAGAAATCAGAGTTCATGTAAGCTTCAAGAAATAGTATCTTTTCAACCTAGAGAAAACAGAGCAAGGTAGCCTGGCCTCGGTCAGCTCTTTCCTCCTCGAATGAGACTCCTGGGTCTGGGAGGAGGGGTCTCGATCTTGTCTCTTTAGTATCGGAACTAGACCATGCTATGTGACAGGGGAAGATGGATCAATCACGTCCTGGCAGGAAAGATATGTCTCCTTCAAAAGGGAGAATGGAGGAAATAAAAGGACTACTATAAAAGATGTAGGCAGGAGTCAGGGAAATCAACAAGAATTGGCAAAGCATCCTAAAGTTCACATCAGCAGAAAGCCATCTCCTCCACTAGTCCTAAGGAGACAATGAAAGGGAGACTCTCTTGGAACCTTGTAAGAGGTTTAGCTGTAGGAAAGGTCCGCCTGACGGGAGGTGTGCCTCCAGGGGGAGATTGCAGTCACTGCCAAAGCAGCCCAAAAGGGTGAGAGCCAGGGGGATAAATATCCCAGCCTTTCTCTCTTTCCTCCCCTTGGTTTCCTGCTGGCCATCCCATTGGATGACCCAAATGAACCCCAGAGAGCAAGGAGCCGAGAGATGCCGTCTGACAAAGATGGCCTCCTGGGCACAGAGCAGGGGAGAAGTGGGGAGAGCTGGTCTGGGGGCAGATGGAGGATTCCAGCCAGGAGGGAGAATCTTCACGTTATGGAAAGTGTCCTTCCCTGTTCATAGCATTCATGTGTGCATTTGAAGGGCTAACTCAGGGCCTTGTTTGTTAGGGTTTTACTGCTTACAGACTAAACTCCAAATCAGATGTTGTGAAAGGGGGCCCCATGCAGAAGTGTTTTGTTTGGCTCACACAGCATTTTCTTAAAAAAAAAAACAACAAAAGCCCAACCTGTATTGTCTTTGGGGAAGTTCACGTCAAAATCTGAGTTTCAGGGGCCGGCGGGGTGGCATAGTGGTTAAGTTCTCACCCTCCGTCCGTTTCAGTGGCCTGGGGTCGCCAGTTTGGATCCTGGACGTGGACCCTACGCATCACTCATCAAGCCGGATGTTAGCTCAGGGCCAATCTTCCTCACCACTACATAAATCAATCAATCCATCTGAGTTTCCTACTTCTTTTGACAAATGGAAACTTTGGCAGCACTGAACATGCATTCCTATGTGGGCAAAATCTGCTGCGCATGGTAGGAGTGCTCCTTTGGACAGGCAGGAGCGCTTCCCTTTGCCTCAGTCCCCACCCGCCCACTGTGGTCTCAAACCCACGTTGCTTCTGCCTGATCCCCGTAGACATTGGAGTTTGTGACCCCTGACCTCAACAAAGCACTTCAGAGAAGGAAGGACGGATGAGTCACACTTATCCTCGAAAGAGAGTGAGCTCCGTCTTGGAAGACACACTTCTCTACAAAGGGGATAAAGAGACAGGGAGACTAATCCTACTCCTGGGGAGGCAGTTGGATTGTTGGTTAGACTGACGCGGAGAAGGTTTTGCATGGACAGGTGCAGTTCAGTGTGATTTCTTTCGTCTCTAAGTTTGCCTGTAGACTTTTAATTCTTCCTGTAGAACAAACATAGCTGAATGGACTACGTTCCCGGCTTATTCCTTAGTTTAGCGCAGGAGCATCTAGAGAAAGAGAAAGGCTGAAGTGGGTCGAAGGGACTTTAGCCAGCGGGGAGATGAGGAGACTCTAGCCTGGGGAGAGGAGGTTTTTCGCTCTTTGGTCCCCTTTCTCCAAACTGCTCTGTTCCTTCGTGAGGGCTGAATACAAGCTGGGGCCTGAATGAATGGCCCCGGAAGTCATCTGTCCTTAAAGCTTGTCTGGCTCTAAGTTGTTTTTTTTTAATTGTGGCAGAATATATATAACATAAAGTTTACCATGTTAACCATTTTTAAGTGTGCGGTTTAGTGGCATGAAGTATATTCGAATTTGTGCAGTTGTCAGCACCATCCATCTTAGAACTCTTTTCACCTTCCCAAACTGAAGCTCTGTGTGCATTAAACGCGCGCTCTGCATTGCCCCTCCTGCAGCTCTCAGCAGCCAGCGTTCACTCTGTCTCTATGAATTTGACTACTCTAGGCGCCTCATGTCAGTGGAACCATACAATATTTGTCCTTTTGTGTCTGACATTTTATTTAGCATAATATTTTCGGGATGTACCCATGTTGTCGCAGGTCTCAGGATTTCCTTCCCTTTTAAGGCTGAATAACATTCCATTGTATGTACAGACCACAGTTTGCTTATCCACTCAATAGCTGGTGGATATTTGGGTTGTTTCCACCTTTTGGCCATTGTGAATAATGCTGCGGGGAAGGGAGGTGTACAGAATCTGTTCAAGTCCTTGCTCTCGGTTATTTTTAAATATATTTAAAGTAATTAAAGGATTATATAAGTAATCCATGTAAAATCCACACAAACCGTAAAAAACTTGGAAGATACAGACTAAACAAACAAACATACGCTGGCTGACCCTTGCTTCAAGGATGATGATGATGATGACAGCGTGTATGTGGCCCTCCCTGTGTGCCAGGCACTCTGCTAAATAAGGCTTTCCCTGTTTGGTCTTCATAATGGCCCTAAGGCAGGGTCTGTTATTCTCATTATAAATGAGAAAAGGGAAGCACAGACAAGGTTAAAATGCTTAAGATTATACAGCTAGAAAAGGGTACAGCCAGGAGTGGAACTTGAAAAAACATTGTTTTTCTCTGCAGTATGAGAAGATTTTTTTAAAAAAGTACTGTACTGCTTGGGTTGTATCAAGAGAAATGGGCCGTAATCTCTGTGATCAGAGATGTCGAGTTAGAAGAGCTGAGCTCTAATTCTGGTCCAGCTGTTTCTCTGTCTGTATGATCTTGGATGGTCACTTGCCTTGACTTAACCTTCTCATCTGCTCAGTGGGAAAAATACCAAAATTGACTCATAGTATTAGTGTAAGAATTAAATGAGATAATACTGTAGGTGAAAATATAGAGTACTTTGTAAACTACAAAGCAACATACAAATATGCTGATATCATTAGTAATCAGTAGTTATACTATTCCTACGTTTTTCTGGTATTGCTCCTTCTATTACTCCTCAGATTCCAGATTAATTAGTTGAGTGGACATCCTCTTAAACTCTGTGATTCTTTTCTTCTTAAAACGCTGGAATTTCTCTCTCTGAGATGGAAGCTTCGGGAGAATTGGTGGCCTGGCAGTCTTGGAGCTGGAGAGAAGAGACACGGATTCCTGCAACCTCCTTGATCATTAATCCTGCTTTTAATTCTGCTCCAAATCTTGTACCGCATCATTTCCTACTGCCGGATTGGAGTGAGTAATAACAACCTTTTGGCAGATCAAATTTCAATTTTAAAATCCAGGAAGCAGAGCCGTGTCCTGGACTGTCTTCTTTTTAAATTATAGCTAAATGTTGCTTTTCTGTTTTTAGGCCAGTTAGATGCCTGGTTTCTGCCAGGCCCTCCTGTGTGCGTGTCACTGTCATAAACCAAGGCAGTCTGGTGAGGCAGCTACTTCTGAAATATTGGTTCACATTAAATGCCCCACACCTGCAATTAGGATCTTTGGAAGACATTTTGCAGGGTTTTGTTGCTGGTTTTGTCTTCTTTTTTCTGTTTGTTTCTAAAAGATCTTTATTAAGTTCATCCAGTAACTTCCATTGACCCAACCGCTTGGAATTCCATGAACTGTCAACAGGATATAATTTCTCCCAGAATTTGTCATTCCACTGGAGTACAGCTGCAGTGTCTTTGTGATTGAGTTTGCCACCAGATAACCCCTGCCTTTAGCTTTCTAGACTAAAATGGTTTCTCTGTTGTCCAGAACTTTGGGCTGGCATCTCTCAAGTAACTGTTCAGCATGTAAAGCATATTAAAAACTTGCTACTCAAAACTAACATAGATCTTGCCTATGGGAGCCATTGCAGAGGCCTTTCCTGGTGAGAACTCAGGGCGGGTTCTTGGTTTTCCTAACAGAACATCAGTGAACAATACCTGCATGCTGTGTTGAAATGCTCACCAGCAGCCTTAGTCCTTCCTTGGGGAAGACGATTTGCAGGGCAGATCAGTCCTCAGTTACTCCGGGTTCTCCAAGAGCTACCATTTTACCGTATTAGTGCGAGAACACGGCCTGCCGGGGCTGCGTTCCCTCAGCCCAGCGCGGACCCCACAGGGCCACCCTTCAGCACCTGGGCTTGGGCGGCTGCCGACAGGTGAGGGAAGAGGCGGCCACCTGGCTTCAGCTGAAGTCGCCACTCCTTGTTTCTTAACTTACTTCATGGAGGGACTATGCCATAGATTCCTCTCTGAGCTCAGCAATGAAAAAATGGACGGCCTCTTCTGACAAATCCATCTGCTTCCACATTTACGATGTTGAGAATTCGTGACCTGTCATGCTTCCTTTTTAGCTTTGGTTTCCTAAGCTCAGAGCCAAAATTAGTGCTTCGTTACAGCGACTCTCATCTCTGTTTCCTGGTTATCTCCCCTTCTTCCATGTGGATTACCTCTTCTTTTCTTTATTTCGATTATCCTGTACATGTGTTTATTTTAAGCCATTTTAAATCCTTTATGGAAGTAGGCAGAGTTCAGTTTATAAATACAATGGTATCACTTGTGTTATTGTCACAGTCACATTATTGATTTATCTTTGGTGTTAGTCTCCTGCTTCCCTCTGAACTTCTCCTTTATGCTTTTTGATGCATTCATATTTGGATGAGGATGAAAAACTGGAGTATGAGCCAAAAAGGAATATGATCCTCAACAGAAACCCAGCAACATTCTTAGAAAGTATAAAGTTCTAAAGGCTACTGTACAAATATTTTCATGTGAATCAAAGAGCTGTCACTTGTCTTAGATACGTGTAAGGGTTAGAGTAATTGGTTAGTGGACTTGGTTGGGGTTAAGTAGTGGACTTCTTGGCCAAGGGCTCCCCTTGAGGCTTCAGTTGAATCTGTGTCTGGGTATAGGGTTGCTGTTCTAGGCAGAAACCAAGGCTGATGACTTGGAGAAAAGACTGCCGTCTCAGACACTTTGAAGTCACTATCCGTTCAAACTAATATGGGTACTAGGGCTGTAAAGTCACAGTCTGGCTAGAGTAATTTAAAGTCTTTAAGATAGGTGATGGTTATAGGTCTTTGGATAAAAAAGGAAATTCAAAGGCATCTGGCAAGACTGGTGGAGAGAATATCGAGGGAAATAATAGAGACACAGAAGGGAGAGCAAGACAGAGAAGGCAGGATCCTGGGGTCCAGGTGATGGCAGAGACTGCCTCTCTTCTCCCACTGAACCTCAGCTGGACCCAGGGAGGGCTTGTGATTTAGAAGGGGGTGTGGGGCTGGATAACCTTGGAATCAGTGCCCCCTTTACTTGGAACATCTTTCTGGATCTGGACCATTCCCTTAGGATTAAGTGGAAGATCCCGGTTCGAAGAGGAAGCGCATCCATGTGCTGCTGCTTTATTTTAATGCTGAAATACTGTGCTTGTCTATTGTAGAAGATTGCCTGCCTTCGTTTTTCTTAAACCAGAATGGCACAGACAGCGGCTGTTCGGGATGAAGATCCTTCCCTTTGTGTCTGTTCTAGTCAAGCCTCTTCTGGTGGCATGGAACAGAAATTAGCATGAGCTAGCTTAAGGAAATGAGGGCTTATTACAAGTATACAAATGTGTTCTCGTGGGAGTGACGTGAGACTCCCGTGGATGGAACCTTCCCAGCCTCGGGGAGCTGGAATTGGCATGCTTTGGGGACTCGAGACAGCTACTTTCTCACTTTCCCTCTCAGTTCATCCTGTCTGTCAGGCTAAGTGTCTAGGTCCTGGTTACTTCAAGTGCACCCTGGGGACCAGCAGCATGGACATCACCTGCAATCTTGTTAGAAATCTCAGCCCCCCATCTGAATCTGCCTTTTTTTTTATTTTTGGTGAGGTAGGCTGGGATGAGCTAACATCTGTTGCCAATCTTCCTCTTTTTTGCTTGAGGAAGATTGTCACTGAGCTAATATCCGTACCCATCTTCGTCTGCTTTGTATGTGGGACACCGCCATAGCACAGCTTGATGAGTGGTGTGGTGTGGAGGTCCGTGCCTGGGATCCAAACCTGCAAACCTGGGATGCCAAAGCAGAGTGAGCGAACTTAGCCACTACGCCACAGGGCTAGTCCCTAAATCTGCGTTTTTATAAGAGCTGGTGGTGATTCATTTGCACAATATGATTTGAGGAACATGGTGTAGGTCCCTGGCTCCTTATACAGTTGTTCCTCTCACTGAGGTGCCCACCCCAGTGGATGAGGGGTGGGCAGGCCCAGGGACAGGCATGAATGCTACTGGGGCTGTTGGGGGGACGGCAGGCCAGGCACACCCTCCACATTGCTTAAGACCGTCAGGCTTTCCTTTACCTTGTAGCATTGCTGTCAGGCCCATGGTGGCTCTCAATTGCTAAGACAAAGTTGATAGAGAAATCTAGTGACTTGTTTAAAAATAAATAAAACTGGTAGTAGTGCCATTAGTACTTTAAAATGTCATTGTTTTATTTATATCTTACTTTTCATTAGCCCAGAAATAATTAAACCTGAAAACACTGTAGAGGATGTATAATGTAGGCACTTGTGTGAATATGAGTTTTTAAGTCTGACACAAATGAGCTTTCTGGTGACTTAACCATGGCCGCCTCTTGCATCAGGCTAGCAGAAAGTGGTCAGAGCAGCATTTACAAAGCTTGTGGTGCCCAGCTCTGTCTGGAGTCCAGTGTGCACAGCTCTGGCTCCCATCATGCCCATTAGCCTGTGACATTGATTTTTTTAATGGTTGTACAAGCATTTGGCCTCTAGCCAACTATATGGTTGAGCAAGTGAGTGCTGTTTTCACAGCTATGAGTAGGTAGGTAGACCAGTCGAGGACTGCTGTGTGCATCTGTCATTCCCAGGGACACAGAGGTTCTTTCACAATTCGCTACATTCCGCACCCCAGAAGGCATTTTTAAAAAGGGAAAACTTTTCTGCCTCCATTATTTTATTTTAGTTAAAGAATTCTTTTGTTTTATTTTATTTATTTATGTATTTTTAGAGCAGTTTAAGGTTCCCAGGAAAGTAGTGGGGAAGGCACAGAGATTTCCCATATGCCCTGACCTCCCACACCCATGCCTTACTTGAGTGCTTCCTTCCTGTGGCTCGCTCTTGCTGACCATGGATGTTCGGGTGTGATGAGCCATTTGCTCCTTGCTTGGCTGGTCTAGTTTTTGGTATTTCAAGGTGCTCATCTCTCCCCACTTAGTAGCCATTCCAGCAAGAATGGTGGATTTCCGCAGTGCCTTTTAAATAGAACATGTCTCTTTAAGACACATTGTGAGTTTCTCTCTGAATTTATTGAAGGCACACAAATTAAATCTGTATCTTTCCTGAAGCAATTCAGGTGATGAAAAAGAGGCTTTTGAATCGAGAATAAAGGAAGAACCAGGGGTGATGTCAGACATGGAGAGACGTAGGGCCTCTCTGCTTACGTTCACACGAGCTTCCAGTGCGAGGAGGACTCCCAGCTCTGAGTAAGGGGTTGATGGTGTGTCCATGCAAGACAGAATTTTATTTCTGGAGCATCGGTGGAAACCCATTAGATTAGATGGTCTTCAATCTTTTATAGTCTAAAATTTTATGAACTCTTATAAATGTTGTTTATAAATCCTAAATGACGAGAAAACAGGCTCTGTGCTTTGAATTTATGTTCTATCTAATATGCAGTTTTAAAATTTGAGTTTCCATTGCACTTCTGATCCTTTTTAAATTATGACATCTGCCACACAGACAAAAGAGGATATCACATTTGTGTACCGTTAAAGATTGATAAGATGAACACCCCTGTGCCGACCACCCAGACTGAGAACCAGAACGTCCCCAGTGTCTGAAGCTGTCCCCGCTCCTCTGCATTTCCACACGGCTTCAGTGTGTTACGTTCGTGCCCTCCAGTGTTTTATTTGTGAGCACGAGTGTCGGTGAATACAAGTAGAGTGGCTCAGCCATTGTCACCTCATCCCAAACTCTTTCCAGATTTCTGATTGGTGTGATACTGGATAGAAGAACAGATAAATTTTACCA
Source organism: Equus quagga (assembly GCF_021613505.1). Taxonomy (NCBI): domain Eukaryota; kingdom Metazoa; phylum Chordata; class Mammalia; order Perissodactyla; family Equidae; genus Equus; species Equus quagga. The sequence goes on from NC_060286.1 coordinate 1,966,331, forward strand.
CTTAGAAACTGGTCTTTAACAAGCTAATTATCCTGCTGAAAAATAGTAGGTTGTTCGTGGTTTTAATTTTCCTGTTTGCATGCCAATTACGGCAGTGGTAGCTTCCCGAGCACAGGATGAGTATCTTTCAGCTTGAGGTTCTGCCGGAGAAAAGATGAGATGTCTGTCAGCTGAAAATCCGCCCCAGCCCAGGAGAAAGCAGAAGAACAGTAGAGCGTGACTACTGGAAGCCATCTTTAAAGGGGGCGTTATTTCCTAGGGGCGGGATGGGGCATTGAACTTCTACCCTTTCATTTCTAATGTGGATTTTTTGTTGCCATCTACAATTCTAAAGAACCAAGATTGGATGCATACATTTAAAAAATATGTGCTTTTGTGAAAATCAGAGTTTTGAAAAAGAGAGTGAAGGATGTGGAATACCCATCAGATCGCATCATTTACAGTGGGCAGGGAAACCTCACAGTGATGCAGCTGCCCAGTATGACAGTTCTCAGGAGGCCCCATGGAATGCTCATCTTGCTGGAGGTTTGGGCGCAGGGCCAAAGGCATTGGCTCTTGTTTAGAAGTGACCGGAGTTGACATTGAGTGTGTGCTTGCTGTGTGCCAGGCATTGTGTTAAGCACTGTGTTTACATGTATCATCTCACACACTCTGTTGATTAGGTGCCATTATAAATGAGGAAACTGAGGCCCCAGGCAGCTAAGGTGACTTACCAGGGTTGCATTACTTTAATCTCTATCTCTGCTGGCGTCGGGTAGAGAGAGCATCGCATGGTGGTTCAGAGGACGAGCGCTGGTGCAGACCATTTGGCTTTGTGTCACACTCAGCCACTTACTAGACTCTGTGACCTTGAGCAATTTGACTTAACCTCTGTGTGCCTCGGTTTCCTCATCTGTAAAATGGGGTAATAACATTGCCTTCCTCTTAGGGTAGTGTTCGGGTTTAAGAGGTAATGACTGTCGAGTGCTTAGTCAGTGCCTGGTGTCTAGCACACGCTTAGGAAAGATGAGCTAATCTGCAGAAAGCGCACAGTCAGTGTTGAGCAGTTCTCTAAGTCTGAGACTACTCAGATATTTTAATATTTTAGAAAATAATTTACTTTTTATTATAAAAGCAATGATGTTTGTTACAGAGCAGTTGGGAAATATGTAGAAATAAAATGGGAAAAAAACTTTATCGCACTATGTAACATAATATCTGTTAATATTTTGTTCTTCCGTGCTGTTTATAATATCGTTATGACCATAATCATACTATATAAAGTTTTGCATCCTTTGACACTTAAGATGATGATATAATGATGATATGAGTATTATCATTGTAATATCTTATAAAAATAACTTTAATGGCTATAATTTCTATGTTGCTCCATTGTTTTGTATTTGTCTATCATAATGTTTTCTTAATCATCTTTGTGAATAAACTGTATTTGTTTAAAATCGATCAGGTCATTAAGCACACACATAAATATAGCACTTTAAAATCTAGTTTATAGAATAATCACTTTCCACTATGACTGACTTTACATGTGCAGGCTTTTTAAGGAATCCATGTCTTTACAACATCCTTGTTAAATAGTTAAAAGCAAGTTGTCTTCATTCCTCAGACCACTCTGGTGGAGAAAGACCAGAGCTTAACTTAGAATAAAGTAGCAGTGAACTCATTTTCGGCAGTATTCCTTAGGTGCCTGTTTTTACCTTAGGACTGTTCCGAGTGCTAGGAAGGTGAGGAAGTTCTACGAATAAGTTTAAGGTCAGCTTGTCCACCTTTTAGGACATAGGAAGCATGTCCTTTCTTCTGTAAGGAAAAAGCTCGGACATCTGGATGCCTTTGTTCTGGAGTGTGCGTGTGTATATGTGTGCTTGCACACGCTTTTGCAAGGCTTTCACACCTCAGGCTCACTTCATGTGGTTTCCACTCATGAGCTCGACACTGGAGAGCACCTTGCCATCTTGATCGGCCATCCCATATTCATGTGACATTGATGTTTACAAGCTGTTTGCGAATGTTGTTGGTGCTGTTTAATCTGTGGCCTGTGCCTGCTTCTCACACGTCCCTTTGTGGGGGCAGAGCTGGGCCCAGGCAGGGAGGGTGCCCCCTGCACAGTCAGGCGGGGTGTGAGGCTGCTTCTCTGAGGCAGGCACAGCAGCCTAGGAAAGGCGAAGGGCACAGGCCCTGTTTGGTCTTTTGTGTTCTAGAAATCATCATTAGACTGTCAGCAGTAGTCAGCACATTTCTTTGGGGTTTTCTGTGAAATGTCTTTTCATAGTGTCTGTTTTAAAGGTTTAGTTTTCCAAGTCTGGAGAAATTTAGTGACTCAGAAAGTTCTTAATTCAGCAAGCCACGTGGTACCTGGCGCCATGTTTTTGATACCCGCTCCTTTAGTCCTTTAGTTTGGTGGCTGAAGAGAATCTGTGAGTGGGCTTTTTTCTTCACCGTGGAAATGCTGCAGAAGGTATATGAGTGGTCAAGACATCTTCACGTATTTGCAACACTGTCTTTGGTGCTACCCAAGAGGAGAAAGGACCTGAGTCTACTTTAGAGGGAAATTCGTCTCTGGGCTATGTAATCCTTCTTGCCTGGGGGCACGTGGAGGACAGAGTGTAGCCTGGTCAGTGGAGATTCCACAGGGCCCAAAGGAGTGACTCTTATCAGAGCTGGGTTACCACTGGAACTGGGGACATGAGGCCTTGATAGAACAAGAAATAAAGGAGAGACAGGAGTTTAGAGATTTCAAGGTTATCAGGTTGGAAAGTGGTGCCAGTGATGGAAATAGGGAATAGAGCTAAGGTCAGGGAATGGAGCCAAGAGCATGGGTTACATCATCCAGGTGGACATTCCTGAGAGGCGGCTGGGAAGAGCTGGGAGTGGAGCTCAGAGAGCTCCATTTTAGAGGGAAGTTCTTCACAGGGATGTGCAATCATGGGAGGTAGACATGGTTTCTATTTAAGAGGCAGGGCTGGTTCAGGCTATGAGAAGAGAGTGGAGTATTGGGCAATGCCTGTGGTCAGGAGATGGTAAGGAGGGTCAAGTAAGAAAGAGGAGTCAGGAAGTTAGGAGAAGTAGCACGGTATCTTGGAAGCCAGGAAAGGAGAAGGACTCTCATTCAATAGCATGAAAGTGACAAAAGTGAAGAGAGCGAATCATTTGAATTAAGACCTGAATTTAAGTCCTGGACTTTATCATTTATAGTGTGTGTGGTCTTAGTCGAGTTACTAAAACTTTCTGGACTTGAATTTCTCACCTGAAAATTGAGGATGATTATAAAACTTCCCATACTTGAGCAAGTCATAGTGTCAATCAAAGGAGATAATGTATTGGAGAGCACTTAGCACACTGGGATGTCCCATACAAAGCTGAGAAGATTGGCCTTGAGTCTCACTGGCTTAATCCAGGTCATTACCTGTCATGACAACTATTAATTTTTGTTACTTGCTGTCTAATTTTAAAGATTCCCATTACACATGTGTTTTTATCATATGTTCTCAAATGTGTATTGAAGAGAATTGGGGCATAAATAGTAGAAAATAGCTTTCCTTTGTATCCCTCAAGGAAATATTGGAGAATGCTAAGCTAAGCCCATAAGGGCAGGGAGTATAGTTCTGACCTCCAGAACTATAAGATAATAAATGTGTGTTGTTTTAAGCCACTAAATTTATGGTACTTTGTTACAGCAGCCAATAGGAAACTAATACAGTTTCCATATGGTTACCAAAGGGAGGCTCTGTCTGCTCCTGATGCTTCATCTCTGAAGAACAGTATGCTTTTTGGCATCCACATGCTTTTGTGGAGGGCTGATTTATGCATCTGGAGAGGAAGGTGAACTTAGTGAGGCACAGGTTTGAAAGACATAGTAGCTGTAATTCACTAGCAGATCATTGCGGGTCCCTCTGGGCCACACTGCTCTTCTCTCTTCTGCCACATGAGTATTCTGAGTGGACCCTTCTTGCCTATCAGAGAAAGTAAAGTCAGTTAAATCCTTCACGAGTCAGCCTGACAGCAAAAGTTAGCAAAATCATTCAGAACACCTTGTTGCAGTGTTTACACTTGCTCGCGGGATCTGAGGCATTATTTAGTCTTTGAAATAAAAGTAAAATCACCATCTCTTTGTCGTTTTCTCTTCCCAGTAAGGAATTTATTTGCTCTCTGAAAAATGGGAGCCCATTATGACCTTGAAACCTTTTCCTTTCCTTGGCACTGCTGATAGTAAGGGGGCATCTCAGGGGACTCAACTGTGTTTGCTGTGTTTCTAACTTTCATCTCGTTAGTGAATTCCTTTTGTCTTTTGATCTTTTCTACAACGTGGTTTTTGTTTTTAACTGTAAATATGACCCATCACTTCCAGAACTAGCTCACTTTCATGCTGTTCTGAATAGTTAATAAAAGTTTCAAAAGCAAACAAGTTTTTGTAGCATTTTCTTTTCCAGACAAGCTAGGGTGCGTGTCTTCAAATGAGAATGAAACTGAAATGTGGCCAGATCAGCACCTTTATTTGAAATGACAAGCATGTATTTCTACAAAATATAAACTGAACTTTACAATGTAAAGAACGAACAAAGTCATCTATAGAAAAGCAAGTGCTGGCCCCGCGGCTCACAGAGTGCCCATTATGGTCATCCCAGAGAAGCGTTTCTTCCCCGGGAGCCTCCCCGCCGGCTCGGCCTGGCACCGCAGTGGGCAAACACCAGCTCTTACTATTCTCTCCACCCGGCGTCGGAAAAATATTTATTTTTTTTAGCACATTTCTCTGATCTTTGGTGCTGTCCTTCTACTGCTGAATATTGCTTACAGTTAAATGTTTTCTGTGAGAAGGTTAATTTCTGAAGCTTTCAATTTTTTTCTGAGCCGAGTTGCATGGAACAGTCAGTGTTGACCAAGTCTTACTACTATAAAAGTCCATTCTGAGTTTTTTAAAGGTCAGACAGTTCAGTTCTCCTGTGAGATAGCTGATAGTCAGTGATACAGCAGTTTGACTCTGACACAGCTGACAATAGCTCAGCTCCAGTGAATTTTTTAGGGATGAATGTGGAAAAAAAATAAGCTATGAAAAGCACTTGTAGCCAGATGGAAAAAGAGAAAGTTTTGGTTCTCTCTCTTTCTCTGAACAGCAGATATACCCAAATATGTCGAATTAAAATAAGAATCTGTTAGAGTCCATGGTAGGTTTAAATTTTTTCTAGAGTTTCACCTAATAATAATGATTAAAAACCAGCATGATGATAACTAGAGTTTATAGCACATTTAATTTGTACATTAAAAATCATATTAATTGTGATTACTCCAGGCTATATATAATAATGGCATAAAAAAACAGTACTTCAGTTTATAAAGGGAAGCCTTTGAATCTTGGCTGGGCATATAGGTCTTAAAGGAAAGAAACTAAAAAGTTCAAAGAAGAATTAATGTTAGTAATGTCATAGCTCACTTCCCTTTTCATCCATAAAGCCCCGTTTATTAATAGTAACAGCATTAGCAATAATGAGCGTATTCTTCCTTTGCCCTACAAGTGGCCTTCAAGGTCTCACAGAGCTCTCCGTTCTGCTTGGTGAGTGAGGGACACAGAACACCACTTGCCTCCCAGAGTGGGAAGAACTTCTCTGGGCAGCCCCAGGTCCTAGCGAATCATTTGACCAACCTTTACGTGGAAATCATAGCCGAGAGAAGGCGTTTAAAGCAGCTCTTCCTTGTGCTAGTCTTTTCCCCTCTGGCTTTGGCCCCTAGGTTAAAGAGAATCTGACATACTAGATTCTGGTAATAAACTGAGTTTGATGGGAAATAAACCAGTAATAACTGTCATCATTGCTAATGATTAGTGTAGACAGATCTACTCAATCTGTGAAGAGAACCCTCAGGCGGGGCCCTCCCTTGATCAACCAAATGTGCACACCCTGTTGTTGGGGGAGCTGGCTGGCTGGGAGCGGATACCTTGTTCCCATGGAGCAGGGTTTCTGTGGATTTCCAAGTTGTATCTCTGAATAGCACAGGATTTGAATTATTACTTTAAAAGTTGGTTATTTATGTTTGGAGAATAATAACTAAAGATTTACCAGGAAAACATTTTTATTCAAAGAAAAGCTTTTCCATTTTGGTTGAGGTTGCACATAGTTAACCAGTTTCTCCTAATTTTTCCATTTCTTTTAGCCTATCTCTTAATGTCCATATTTTCATGCTGGGATACCATCATTTTTATACTCACTTGAGTTTGATGGACTAATCTGTGTGTCACCAAGTCTTCTTTGAGTCATTAGAAGCTATTTTCTGCTCCATAAGAGCTTCAGCTGTTAGTAATTTTACGTCATTTAAAAATCTTATCTTTCTTTGAATGTGAATGTCCTCATTTCCCCTAATGCCTGTTCAGGCAACGCTAATTGCTGTTTCTTCAGTCTAGGGTCATCTTCATTAGGTTAATTACTGTGGAAGGCTGCTTCCCAAATGTGCTAATAGCATGAAGATGACTTATGGCCATGTTCTCTGTCGTGCTACGGTAAGAAAACGTATACAAGAAGACTGGAAAACATCAGTTTTCTTGAATGGCCCATTCAGAGGAGCTCCACCTGCCCTCATCTACCTGGATGTCAGGACTTGAGTGTGAGGGGCTAAAGCTGGTGTGGAGGGTGGAGTGGGAGGCTACCTGAGGCAGTCAGTAGCAGAAAGAGCCATAGTCCCCGGCAAGAGGAGGAACCGAGGGAAGTGAATAGACTCACTGATTCCAACAACGCCGGGGATGCATCCAGGAGCAGAAGGCCTGGGTCAGGAGCTGCGAGGCCGTGGGAGGGAGGGGGAACCAGGTTGGGATGAAATGAAGCAGGTGGCAGGCATTGCCACAACCAGAACTGGGTGCCCCTGGCTTGCCTCTGTTGGGTGAGTTCATGGCGTGTGCATGCTAGGCTGGTTTAAAGGGCTAGAGCTGGTTGTGAATGGTCAGGATGCAACAAAAATTTCTTTACAGTGAACTCAGGGGTTCTCGCATATTGTTGAAAGAGTCCCCCTCTCTGAGATGTTTGGACCGTTGTGGACTATTGCGGGGCTCCCGTTGGGGCCATTTTTCTGTGCTCCTGCCTGATTTCCGGTTCCCATGTCCAGACGGAGCTGGGTCATGGGATGAATGATTTGTTTGCACTCGCTCTTTCTTTCAGTCCTTTGTAAGGTTTCACCTTGTTCCTGAAGTTTCACATGGTATCTCCCTCACCCTACCAATTTTATATCATAAGACAATTTGTGTCTTTAAAGCAGAGGTTCTCCAAGTGCAGTCTGGGGAACCAGAGGTCTCTAAGACCCTTTCAGAGAATCTGCAAGCTCAAACCCATTTTCACAATAATACTAAGACAGTGTTTGCCTTTTTTGCTCCCATTATCTCATGACTGTACAGAGTACAAGTTCATCACTAAGGATTCAGATCCCATGTCGCAAGGCACCTTTACAGAAACGACCAGTTGTCGAGCTTTAGTGTATATCAAAGAAGAATATCATAGTTATCTGTAAAGGCTATTAAAATACTCCTTTGTTTTCCAACTACATTTCTGTAAGACTAGATTTTCGTCATATACTTTTATTGAAAGAGCGTATTACAACAGATTGAATGCAGAAGAAGATATGAAAATCTAGCTGACTTCAATTCAGATGTTAAAGAGATTTGCAAAAATGTAAAATCTATGGGTCTCAACTTTTTTCTGGGACATAGTTTTTTTCATAAAAATATGTTGCTTATGTTAACATATAATTGATTTGTTGTTATTTTAAGATTAAGGAATAAGTATTTTAAAAGTTAATTTGTTTTAGTTTGTAATATGGTTAATCTGGATAGATGTAATCCACATAAACAAACGTTATTTGGGGTTCGCAATAATTTTTAAGAGTGGAAATGGATCCTAAGACTAAAAGGTTTGAGAACCACAGCTTTAAAGTAAGGATTTGTTGGGGTAATGCGAAAATTTGGTCGTTTAATGGCAGAAAGGTATACCATAAAATCAGACATTGATAACAAGAGCGACTTTTAAAAAGCACTTGGTTAGGTTTCTCCCGTCTTCTGTGCCAGCAGTTAGTAGATTTCCCTCTTCTTTCTTCCGTTTACACACCAGTTGAACCCCTGTAACTGTAAAACCTGATGTAAGCCTTGTATAAATAAGTGGGAAACATTTAGTTACTATTTATTCTCTTTTTGTAAAATCTTTCAAGTTGCCATTAACACTTTAATAAAAGCAAGCAGTCTTGCCCTTTTTGCCTAAGGGACAGAGCTTTTACAACAAAATCTCATTGATTCTCAGTTATTCATCCGTTAGAATAAACGCCAAAGGGCAGCTTCCTAAGTGGAAGAGCGAAGAAGCCGCATCATCTCTCCCACTTTAAGGAGGGAGAGCTTGTGAAATTGAAAGTAGCCATGCGACTGCCTAATAAAGGCCTAGAATCAGAGGTGAGGGTCAGGGCTGGGACCTGGTTCACTTGCATTCAGCTCAGTTATCTCAAAATGAGCCATTATTACTGTCGCTTTTCTTTGGTCCTCTGCCCAGCATGTGTTCGATAAAGATTAACTATGGAAAGAATATGTTAGATACTAATCTAGTGTCGAGGCAGATGGACCAGAAGTCAAGGGCCTGGCTTCTCCTCTTAGCTTCTCACAAGCTCCCCTCGTGGTCTTGGACAAGTCACCCAACCTCCCCAGTGCTTCTGGGTCATCTGTCAGATGAAGACTCACCTGCCTAGAGAGGTGGGAGGCACCTTTATAGTTTATAATGTAATTTTTTTGTACTCTATCTCATTGAATGCTTACAGCAAACCTCTAAAGTAACCAGGGCAGGTATCATTACTTCCATTTTGCAGTCGAGGAAATACCTGTGGTTATGTGATTACTAAGTGATGACAATTCTATTCTTTTTTCTAACAGTACAAAACCTGTGCCAGGGTTTACACAAATCAGTCTCTTGGCCCTTGAGAAATACTTGTTGAGAGTACAGGAGATGTATTTGACTCCTCAAGTTGGAACTCTGAATTATTTCATATAGAAATATTGTTACCTGTGGTTCTTCAGAACTGGGTACTATAAGTCCTGCATTTCAGGAACACCATGGGCTGAGAAGATATTTGTGGATTGACCCAGGCCCATAATCACCTCTTATAGCATTGTTTCTTGAAGAAGGTGTTGCACCTCCCATATGTAAATGACCTATATGTAAATGAGCTTTTAGAACACAAAGCATGCTATAGTTGGGTACTGTCTGTTCTCTATTTTAATGTTTATCATTTTTGTTTTGTGACTTATTTGAAATTATCATGTGGTATTACTAGTAAGAACATTTTATCTGAAAGTGGTAGTTTTAAAAGTATACAATTTTAAAAAGTTTTACTGCATTATTTTATTATATAGAGGGAGCCTCCCCTCCCCCCCCAGAAGGCAGATTTAGTTATATAATAGAAGCGAGTGGGGAAAAAATTCTTTTATCAGAATTTTCCTATATACAAATAAAATTTTGTTATACTTCATCCTCTTTTAAATTAAATTTATTTGTATTTATAACTGACTGTACAATTTATGGCATATCCCATTCGATGCTGTATAAACCACACACTATTTCCAGACAAGTACGCTACAGGCCAGGAGCCGCCTCTGTTGAAGTGTGTCCCACAGAGAGAGTGAAGGCAGACCTTCCCACGGGGAAGACGATCAGTTGCCTTGCTCCCCTGCTCGTCCACATCTTACATCTGTCTTTATTGTTCTCTTTAAAGCTTTTCGGAATTACTCTGCACTTTCTTATATTCTGGGGGAAAAAATCTTTCTATAACTCTCTATTGAATTATGTGACAATGCCTATTTTTTTCTTTTCGATTCTTTAGAACTTCTTAACTCTTTCATGAACAGGCATACCTGCAAAAAAGATCCCAGACTAATATATCACTTTCATTTGCTTTTCTTATTACGTGAGAAGCCTATTGTGCCAGTCAGGGCTCCGTGTCGTGGTGTGCGGCTGCGGCTGTCTTGGTGTGCGTCAGTGCTCTGTAAAGCCTAGCTCTGAGCGTGGGAAGGGTCCCTGCTGCTTGAGACCCAGGTTCCTGGCAAGGCGATCTCCCAAATCATCCACAACAAACTGCCCTGTCTTTAGATAACCAGATATAGTCAACATAATCTCTCTGGTTAGTTCATTCCAGAATTTAGTAATATGGAAACTTGACTATTGTAAATTCCTTTGGTTAAGCTAAGCTTTTATAGAATTCAACTTCCTGTTGTTGATTTATTACTGCTGAATTGATGTCATTATTTTGTTATGACAAAATCAGAGTCTTTTAATGCCTATCTTGTCACAAACCTTGAGGTTTTTTATTTTTTCTGAAGTAAAAATGTACCTTTCAAGAATTCTGAATTTTCAAAAAGATGTGAAATTTCATTTTATAAGATAGCAGTAGAGAAATAGTGTCCTTTAATTGCAAAAGGAGAATTCTGAATGTGAGCTAGTGAAAGGTGAAGCCAGAACTGCAATTTGTTTCCAGTCAACTTACCTTTGAATAGAATTTATCCTTGTTTTATTTATGTGTCAAATAGTTTATTCAATATCCTGATGAATAACAAATATATATATTTACAAACCATCGGATTTTTAAAGGTGCTTAAATTAAATGTTTAATAAATGTGGAGGTGTTTAGATATGGTACCATTCTTTGCAATTCTATAAGAATAAAGGAGGGAAGATGAAAGGGTCATTCGTTTTCTTGAGATAATATGTTCCATAGGATATATATGGTATTTCTTTCCCAGCTGTACGTGAAAAGCTTGTGGCTCCCCAAACACAATGGGCTCTTTCAACAAAAAAATAAATACAACTCTGCATTAAAATACACAAATGATCAGTAAGTTGTATTATAAGAGCATGCAAACATGGATGACTATGTCAATAATTTCACTGAAAGTGATAAAGCATTTTCTTCACTGAGAGATGTGAGTTCAGGCTTGGTTTGTTAGAATTATTCGAGAAGAACCTCACAATTCAGAGAAAAGTGGTGGAGGAAGATATTTTAGGTTCAGCCAGTTCCCTAGTGACTTCAAATTTTTGTCTTCTTTGAAGTGGAGAAAATGAACAAATGTCTGGCATTCCATACTGCATGCAGTCATTCTGATGAGTCATTCGATTTCATGATTAAATTTAAGAAGTCATTCAACCTCTTTTTCTATCAGAGTTCTGACTACCACTCCTCACACGTCATCTACAGAATAATAGTCAGGCCCTACTGATGGCAACTGCAAACTGGACCTGGGTCACCATTCAACAAGTGGGCCCAGGGCATCCTTTCTCTGCAATTCGTAGCTATGCCCAGCTTATAAATTTTTTGAAAGTTGGGTACCTGATTTTACCACGATGTAAACTGTGTTTTCACAAGTTTGTTGAGGACTACACCTTGTGGGAAAGGCTCAAAGCCTTCCTGACATGAAGGCAGATGCCTTTTAGCCGTGGCCCTGAGATATTGGAGGAGATCAGTATGAGAGGATTTGTTCTTAAAGGAGCCTTTCTGTTCGTTATTCTGTTTTCTTTTTTCAAGGGGTTTGCAGTTGATTGTGCCCGAATCTTACTAGCCTTTTGGCAACATCATAAAAATAAACAATTAAATGCTTTCAGTTTGGATGAGGTGGCTCCTGGTGCAGCTCAGAGGTTAGGGCTGGCCTAGAGCTGTGAGACCTTGCCGATGTCCTTCATTTTCAGCGGCGTGCTGGAGCCCGCTCCTGCCAGCTCCCACACGCCGATTGTGCACAGCTCTTTCCAGCTCCGCTTTCAATGTGTCACCTAGGTAGTCTGAAATCAGCCATGTTGGGAGTGTTTACACCAAGGAAATTGGCGCCTGCTAACCCCCCTCCACCCCCCACCCCAACCAGTTGTTAAATTATTTCCCACCATACTACTTCTTCAAAACCAAGAGAGATTAAATTTGCAGTTTTGAGATTTTTAAACAGCATCTACCACAGATTGATCACAAAGGACACATCAAATAAGGCTCTGACGTTGAGAAATCACAGGCTCAGCTAGACTGCCGCCACCCAAGTGTTTATCAAACTTCACCTCCCTTCAGGCTTGAGGATGAACAAGAGGATTTCAGCCTATGTTAGAACAGATAAATACGGCTTCAAATATATTTTTAAATGTTGGTTTGGTTTAATAGGTCCTTCTCGGGTTTGGAGAGAGCCGGGTCCAGCTACGAGGGGGCCTTCCCTCAGCGCTGCGCCTCTTGCCTGGTGCTCAGGGAAGCTGGCGAGTCACTGACAAGACGCTGTCCTTTCCTACCCCCAGCCCTTTTTCTTTTGTTTGTTTTATTTTTAAGCTAACACCCGTCTTTTGGAAAATTACTTATATAAAGCAGTGTACATTTTCCTGAGGCTGACTATGTAATAGGGCTAGCATCCTATAAAAAAGTCATGTCTTTAAAAAAATGCTAAAAAAATACATAGTTTTCATATCGAAAGATAAGAAAGAGCCCCTTTATGGATCAATATGTCACTTTAAATATGTTTTAAAAGTAGATTTGTGGAAACATTTCCAACATGAATACAGCTGTCATCAAATATGTTCTTAACAATGCATTAAAATAGAGTGAATTATAAATGGGAAAATTGCTAAGAATGATAATCCACTTATTGATATAACTAATAGGTGATTATTTCAAGTAAAAATGTTACTAAGCCATGATCAGTTTTTGGTGTTCAGATATAGTTGTTATCAAGACTTTGAAAATAACTTTCTTCCCACTGTATCCTAAATTACACTGAAAATTCCTTAATCCCTCTGGGGCAGGAGGGTGATCTTGAGTTCCTGCCTTCTCATTGACATTTTTCTTTCCTCGCTACGTCCATAAGACGAGTCTTCACACTCAGTGCCTTTTACTAACAGGTGTTGTTTCCCTGCGTAACATGCACTTGGAGAAATGACTAGAACAAATTTAATATTGAGCGTGTTAAGAAATCAGGAAGGGATCATGCCTGTGGCCAGGGATAATCTTTTTCTTTTAGCTGGAAGATAAAAATAAAGGTAGGCAAGTCAGTTAATTTTTAAAAATGTGTTCTCCTTTGGCCTTGGGAGATGTTTGTCTTTTTTGCTTGATCTCAGGAGAACCTCAGTCATCCGGATGACTTACGTTTAGCCACACTAACTGCTGCCAGCGTCGCCCTAATCAGCCACAGCTGTGAACGGAGGCGATGCTTCATCGTGAGACCATAGTGAGCACCTTTTGCACCAGGCATCCAACTAATACTGACACTACCCTTTGGTGGGCGCTAAATATATGCCCGGCTTGTGTGGGGAGCCTTACATACAGCCTGTCAGGAGGTTGGCATTATTATAATCCTCATTTTTCAGAGGTTGAAATGAAGGGTTCGAGAGGTTAACTGACTTGCCTTAGGTCTCACAGCATCTGTGCAACCAAAGGTCATCTGCAGAGGGCCCTGATGTCAGTGTCCATCCCGTAGGGTTGTTTGGGGACCAAAAGAGTTAGCACATGAAAACTGCTTAGAACAGTGCCTGAAACTACAGTAGGCCCTGGGGAAGTCTCAGCTGCCATCATCCTCATCCTCATCCTCATCCTCGTGACTAGATCAACCTGATCTCCAAGTGAGTGCTAACAGCCCTGCTCAAAGGCCAGGTGGCTGGACCACGGACGCTCCCTCCCTTCACATGGCTGTGGTCTACCCAGAGGGTCACCAACGGTGCATATTTATGTGGTGCTAGCTCTGCCTTCCCAGGTTAGAAACAGTTTCTCTGGGTATAAGGCGGGGTGTGTTTGACTGTTTTTAGGTCTGAATTCTTTTTCTTTAAACTGGAAATAAACCAGGTAGGAAAGAAGTCTTAAGGAATACACACTAAACTATGGTGTTTTCTGAGCAACTTAGGTATAATTTTAAAATTGAACCTAAAAAAAAAACATGATTGTTCCATTTCTTTTTCCTTATGTGCAACTGAAGTTTCATATCAGATCAGGTGACAAAGGAGAAAGGCAGAGCTGACATCTGAGAGTCGTTTGGAAGGTGTGACCTCTGGGCGAAGATTTGGCTCATTTTAACTCCCAGATTTCCTGTTTGAATTTTTTAAATAGCAACTCTTGAACTCTGGCAGCACCATCACAGACTAGTCTTTTCTTGCTAGCACTCACCACAGTGAGCCCAAGAAGGCTGTCATGAAGCAATGCTGAAAATGCTGGATGGAAGACCATGCAGTTGTGTTTATATTCAGCTCTCCTTTTTTTTTGTTTTTTTGGTGAGGAAGACTGGCCCTGAGCAAACATCTGTGCCAATCTTCCTCTACTTTGTAGGTGGGATGCTGCCACAGCATGACTTGATGAGTACTGTATAAATCTGCGCCTGGGATCTGAACTGGTGAACACTGGGCCATGGAAGCAGAGTGTGCAAACTTAACCACTGCACCACCAGGCTGGTCCCTGCATCTCCTTTTTGAAGCACATAAACATTCCTCCATTCTAGGCCAGGTCCTTTCTTTCTGGTCTCCTCTACCCAAAGAAAACAAATCTACCACCTAAAAGTTTACAGTCACTGATGCCTTCTAATGCATTGCTAAGAGGACAAAGGACAGTCTTCTGACTTTGAAATGTCCACATACAACCAGCCTCATTTCTGATATGCCAGTGAAGCAGACGAGGACAGGTTTTTGGAGAGGAGCAATTAATCTTTTAAGAATGATTTTTACTAATTGGTTCTTTTGTGTTACTCATAATATATGAAATTTAGGAATAGAATAATGAATATTTCCTCTATAAGAATTTTTCTCAGGAGGAAGGGAAGTATTTCACTGATTTTTCATGTATAAAAATCTGTGATTTTGATTTAAAAAATGAATTTTCTTGAATGGGAATAGTTTTGTGGTAGTGACACTAGGATATGTTATTTGTTACGTTCATTTTGATGTTTAACTGAGAAAGCAGTAGTTATAATGTCTCTCTTTCATTTTGCATTCTCATTATCTCATTCTTCTCAGAGAAAAATTTTCTTGAATAACCGGGCAGTGGTTGGAGGCGCTGTTCAGGGCCTATGAAGGGAAGCGGGGTGTAGGAGTGTGATGGACCTCTGACATATGCTCATCGTGTTAGCTTCCAGTGAGCTTAGTTGTAGAGTTGACTTTGTTTTAAAAGCATTGGCTTGATAAATGCAAACACTTAACGTATGCCACATTTTAGGTAATTCTGCCTTGGCATGGGGAAACTTCAAAACATGGAGGTAGCTCAGGACTCTGCAGACACAGCTTTGCTGATTTGCTCCTTGGTGCAAAGGGCAACGATCTGGGCTCCTGGCCCTGGAAAAGCAGCTAGGTCGGTGGGTCTCAACCTTGGTTGCCCATGGGATCATCCCAGAACTTTAAGCGTTCTAATTCTTGGTCTCAGTCCCTGAGACTCTGATCTCACTGGTCTGTCACGCAGCCTGGGTGTGGGGATCTTTGCTCCTCAAAGTGGGCTCTGTGGATTAGCAGCATCTGCATCGCCGGGGAGCTTGTTACACATCAGAATCTCAGGCCCCACCCCAGCACTACTGAATCAGATTCTGCATTTCGGCAAGAGCCCCAGGTATGTACATTCAGGCCTGAGAAGCACTTTTTATAGCTTACCCAGGCTGAACTGGTCAAATAGCACCTGAAGTGACTTAGTTTTGTAGCTGAATAATGAATTAATTGATCCAGAAACTGCTGGAGCCCATTGGATAGTGTCTGGAATAGATTTTGTTGTTTTGAAAACAAAAGCGTCACTGCTGCTGGGGTCGTTTCTATAAAGGCGGAATTTGTTGAGTACAGTTAGGATCACTGGGAACCACGTGACTCTGTGGTGGTTTCAGAACTCTGCAAGGTCAGATGAAGACACGCCAAGAAGCCGCCATGGATGGACCGTGCTCCTGGCTCCAGTCCTTGGTCTGATTTGTCAACACACCTGGAGAAGACCTGTCTCTTAGGGGCAGGGGCAGTGTCCAATCTCTTGAGACTCAAGTGTAGAAACAAGCCATGGAGAACCTACGGTGAGAAATGTGAGTGCCAGAGGGCAGCGCTTTCTCTCCCTGCAGGCAGACCTAGATGAGGGTGAATCCTTACCTGAAGGTCGCTTAGTGAGTGTGGGATGCGAACAGGGGGAGTTGGGTGGATGGAAAGGGCCATGTTCCGGGTTTGCTTTTCCGTCCCCTCCACTAGACCATTGTCCCGTGAGGGCAGAGACTGGCGCCGTTCCCTGCTCTCCTCCCAGCTCCCAGGAGCGCGCTGGCCCAGATGGGTGTTGCATGGCTTCCGCCAGCGACTTTCCTTGCTCTGTACCCATGGTTGTCCAGGTCCTGATGACCTTGTTGCTCTGTAGTCCCGTTAGATGTCTTTGCCCGTCTGTGCACTTGTCCCAGGTGCCCCTCCTGTTTTCTTTCTCAGAGGGCCGTCTTACTTCTCCTGTGTCCGGCTTCTCAGCAGGACCTCAGTGTGCTTCTCATGTCCTTTCTAAATTGTTTTTAGTATCATAAAGCCCACTTCTATGTTTTAGACCCTGAGCAGTTGAGAGAGCATTTATATTCACAGCTGAGTCTAGTCCATATCAGTGAATACTGGAGCACAGGTCTGTTGCTAGAACTGATTATCGTGATGACAACCCTGTTAAGAAATAGCTTGGAGATGGGTGAAAAAGGAGGAGATGTGTAAAAGATGGTTCCAAAGTGTTAATCCTTGGCCTTTTATTGACTGGAAAAATGAGGGCTAATTCCATTGGCAGAAATTGAAGAACCAAAATGCGGATCTGTTTTGACGGGTACAAGGATGAGCTGGATTTGGACTTGCTGAGTTTGAGGTAAGGGTGGGTATCAATGTAGAAATGTACTCCACACAGTTGGGGATAAGAACGTGCGAGGTCCTGGATGGTACTGCGTAACCTCCTTTAGAATCTCTTGATCTGGAATGTTCTCATTCTTTCCACTCTCTCTGAAATGTTGAAAGGAAATGGACTATGGCTGCCCAGGGCCCTTCTCCTCTAACTTAACAACCAGGAAGAAAACGAGAAGGATATTTCTGTTTTTATAAGAACTTAGTGTGAGGAGACAGTCTAATGGATGGTATCAAGAGAAACTCATTTGATTTCATCCGCTCCTACTTCATTTCCACCGTGTCCTCTCCAATCACGTGATAACTTACATGTCAGTGTGCAATGTGGGGAGGAGAAAGACATCACACATCACTGAATGACTCTAGGCTTCTCTTCTGGAACCACTTGCATCGGCTCTCGTTACACAAACCCTCAGGGAGCCAGGAGCCCAGGCATTACTCATCTGAGACCTATTGGAGACCACCTGCTTTGACGTCTATTCCGATGCTAGCCGGAAATTTCAGAAACAACCAGTTTAACTGAGGGCAAATGATGTGCTCACCGAGGTTTGGTAAAAAGCCTGCAGTGGAGCCCTGAAAAGCAAATGCTGTCTTCCTCCTGAGTCACTTATGACTTGATAGACTGAGTCCTGACAGAACTGCCAAGAAAGCAAATAGTTTTATTCATACGACTATACGATTATTCTCCATTACTAAGTTCAATTGATGAGCACCACAATCGCTTTGCAATATAAACGGTAACCTGGGAAAAGATACTTTTTTTGTGTGGGGAAAGTGACCATAAATGACTAAAACATGAAGGATACAGCAAAGATATACAGTAATTTTTTTAAAAAGTATCAGAAAAATAGAACTTTTCAGGGTGCTTTCCAGATGTAAGGATTTTGTTGGCTAAGAGTAGTCTTTGGAACACATATCTGGAGCTGACAGCAGGAGTCAGTCTGTTTGTTCTTTAGGATGAGTTATGACCGGTTTGGTTTCCCATGTTTTCTCTAAACACTACGCTACTATGGCAAAAAGCCCAATCATTTCTTTTTTAACACTTAGCATTTTTTGGTGGATGGCTTCACTGTTCCTCCTTCCCCAGCCCTCCCCACTAAAAAAAAAAAGGCTTTTGGAAGATTAGGCAACCCAAAGACACTGCCGAGGACAGTGTTTGTTAAATCTGTAAACATTTCTGCGTACTCGACTCCAGTGAGACAGAATTTCGGTGACTGGGGGATTGGAGTATCGTACGTCCAGGTCGCAGCAGTTCCTCACACATTTCTGCCTCGAGACACCATCGTTAGTCTTCCCGGCACTGGGCGTGGGGTTGTAGAGAACATGATGTAAACTGCCGTTCTGAGATGAGCTGCCCCAAAGTCCAGCAGTGGCGACAGCAAGTTTCCTTCCAGAACCTGGAGAAGCCATTTTGATTTGTTTGTGAACCCAGGTGGAGCTTGTTTATTGACAAACTGGCATTCTTCTGATCACCAGGTGATGTTTACACAGTGGGCCGTTAAGACCTTCACACCTCTTTAAAAATCTGCTCTCAGTGCCGCCCCATTATGGAGTGGTTAAATTTCAGTGCACTCAGCTTCCAGCCAGGTTCGCGGGTTCAGATCCCAGGTATGGACCTGCTCTACTCATCAGCCATGCTGTGGAGGGGTCCCAACTACAAAATAGAGGAAGACTGGCACAGATGTTAGCTCAGGGCGAATCTTCCTCCCCCAAAAAAGAAAAAACAAAATGTGTTCTCATATTTGCAAGTCTTCTTGGAGAAAGGGCCCCCATCATTAAGGGTTTACCAGTTTGAAATATAAAGTACTCAGGAAGTACCTAAGGAATAGAACATTATAATTTTAAAAATTAAATTCTCTGAATCCCCCTGTGCAGCTGTGTTCACTGGGCCCGTTCAGCTTGTGACCTGTGGTCTCCCTTTCTTTCCCTACTTTCTTCCCTGCTTCTTCCCTCCATACATTGCACCTCTAAATGCTCCCATTCCAATCTGATCTGTCTTTGACCTCTGCTTAAAAACATCTGCCTGCTAAGCAAGGTCTGTTTCATACCTGACCAAGGTTTGGTACTGACTGTGTGTCATGCCCATAGCAGCTCTCCTGCCAGGTGTGTGTGTGTCTGAGTCTCCTTGTCCTTTTGACCCTAGCTTCGGGAATGGCAGGAAAGTAGTAGCTGTATGCCAGTTAACATACCATTTTAGCACGTGATGCGGGGTCATTAACACACCACGTGTTAGAGGGTGGAGTTTGTCTCCTTTCCATCGGAATTTCACTTTCCACAGATTAGAATTTCATGCTAATCTATATTTTAATGGCCTCTAAATTGTCAATTGAGAGGGTAATTAGTTCTAATTTAGTGTTAATGCTGTGAACATAGGGTAAGAAGCTCACTGACATGGCATGCTACTGACTCGAATTTATGAACTAAAACTTCTTAGGTCTTGCACAGCAGTGAGCGAGCTCTTTATGGAGACACCATCGAGGAGGCAGAGCTGTTTTGCCTGCGGGTGGGCTCTACCTTGTGGATGTTGCCCTGACGGCTCGGTGAAGGCCAACTGCTTTGATTTTCCAAGTCCAACAACTCTCCCTTATCCCAACTTTTGGGAAATTGGCCTAGAAACCTATATGCATGTTTGGTTGGCACGTTTGTGTTTTCAGCTGCCTTGGTTTTTCCTCCTGGATAAAGGGCTCCTGTGGAGGCTGAAGGATGTGCACAGCAGAACATTCGTTCCCCACGTCAGTAAATCTAGGTTCTAGTAGAAATAGCCGTCCGGCCCTGAGCATGCTACGCCGTTTATAGAGGCTTTCATGTGTATGTCTTCATTTGATCCTCATGATAATTGAGGTCAGGGCAGGTATTATTACACCCATTTTATAGTTGAAAAAAACAAGTTTCAGGAGTTTAAATAACTTGTCTGTGACTGCGTGGCTGGTTAAGTGGTAGAGGCCAGCCAAGGACTCGAATCCTCTGAGTCCTGCCCCAGAGCTTTTTCCCTGATCACATCCTGCTTCTCCGACCTGTTTATCCATATAATCCTATTGTGTAATTCTAAGCAACTGCTGTTCCCTTAAAAATTCAGAAAAATTGCATAACCCAACTAATTCATCGCCTTTTTACCCCCCTCACTCTCAGACCCTTGAGTTAACAAATACTACCCCAGTACTTTGTCCGAGCTCGAGCTCCGAAAAACTGTGTTGGGAAAAGAGGTGAAAAGGATGGAAAGTAAAGAGTATCAGGTCAGGGAGTGCTTCTGACCTCTTTTTTCTTTTAAAGAAAATTTCAACTGCCGCCCTAAGATGTCAGTTCTAAGTTGAACCCAGAGTGCTTTTTCACAGACGAAGCCTGTCAGTTGCGCTTGCTGCCGCCTGGCTGGTCCTCGCCTGGCCTAGCCTGCCAGAACTTTCTTTGGTCCATTTTAGATTATTTAGCACCTGCATGTCTGGTACGCACTGTTAACCCCTGGTTTGTGTTTGCGTGTTTGTTTGACTGTGATTTCCCTTTTAGATCATTTAGGATTCCTTGGAAGCTCCACCAGAACGTAGGCAGGACAACAGACATGAAGCCCTCACGTCAGCTCTGCCGTGTGAGGGGCTCTATGACGGTGGAGGGGAGTCACCGTGGAAGACGAGGTCTGTGGGTTACCCAGGCAGTTTCTCTCATCTTTCTCTGCCCCTCCAGCTCCTCTAAACACTGGGAGAGGAGAGGGCCGAGGTTCTGTTTGTGTCCTTCTGTTAGTTTATTTGTAAACTGCAGGTCAAAAAGTAATATTATGTATAAAATCCAGACTGGACAATTGCTCGTTTCATGCAGAGAGCGCTTTAAGGGAAATCAGCTGACTTCCTGACTGGCTGAACGAAGTGTGAGTTTTAGTTTCTATCCTGTTAGGAAATGACATGTGAATAGAATACTTGTGTAAGCAGGCTTTTATTTTGTCAATGGCTGGAAACTTGTAAGAAAGAGAAGAGAGGTCTGTTTGTTTTAGATTCATTTCTGTGAAACACAGGCAGAAGTGGGAGTTTCTGAGTCCTTTGGTGGTCTCCGTTCTGAAATTCGATTTCTTCTGTCCTTCTGCCCAGAGTTGTTGGGTTGCCATAGCAACATGGCTCCTCCCCCACAACTGTGTCAGATTAACTGGATACAGATTTAGCAGCAAGTGAAGCCAAGATCAAACTCCAGATTTAGGGCACTGATCACTTCAAGCGGGAGTTCTGAGGCCGGGGACTGCCCTGCATCTCTCCGCATCCGTCAGGAGGAGTGCTCAGAGCCCCCATCGGCCCCGCTGCAGATGGGAGTGCCCCCGGGAAGGTGGCTGCCTGAGGAGTGTTTGGTGCCGGGTGTGCCTATGTGGAACGCCATGGCTGGGGCTCTGAATGTCAAGCATGAGACTGTCAGCACGGACTATGGAGAAAGGCGTTGAGTAGGCGCTGCAGAAATAAAAGCGCTCTGTCCCCAAGAATGCTTTCTGGGGAGCCTCAGGGATCCTGTGCGCGGCGACAATCACAACAGTTCCTTGGTGGATGGAGCACTTGCTGCGGGCTAAGCACTTTGTCACTGTTTAATCCTCATAATAGCTCTGAGCTAGGGGCTGTTGTTTTAAAGACGAGGGCGCGGAGGCAGGGAGAAGTTAATGAACTCCCCCAAGGCCGTGGGGTTGGTAAGAGGCAGACCGCCACTGGGAGCTTTGCAGTGTGACTCCTGAATTCAGGCTCTTCTCACAACTCTATCTCTGAAGGATCTTATCCTCCTGAGGGCTTGTGAGTGGAGTGTTCAAGGAACCTTAGCTGTAGCATTTGTTTTTTTTAAACACGAATATTGCAATAGGTTGAACTGTGTCTCCTCAAAAATGCTGAAGTCCTCCCCCCCAGTGGCTGTGGATGTGACCTGATTTGGAAACAGGGTCTTTGCAGTGTAATCAAGTTAGGATGTGGTCATTTGGGTGGGCCCTAATCCGCTGTGACTGTTGTCCTTATAAGAAGAGGAAAATGCCAAGTGAAGAGACACACAGGGAGAACCATGTGACGACAGAGGCAGAGACTGGAGTGATGCAGCTGCAAGCCAAGGACACCGAGGAGGGACGGCCACCACTGGAAGCTGGGGAGAAGCAAGGGACGATTCTGCCCAGAGTCTCAAAGTGAGTGTGGCCCTGCTGACACCTGGATCTCGGACTTCCAGCCTCCAGCACTGGGAGAGAATAAGTCCTGTTGGATACGCCACCCGGTTTGTGGCGCCACCCTAGGAAGCTAATACAAATATGTTCTCACTGTAGCAGGTTCCACCAGTGCAGAGGCACACAGTGTGGTAGGTGACACTTCCATTCTGCTTCATCTCCCTTTCCCATCTCACTGCTAACTGCTCATGACAGTTTCTCTCCTTCCTAGGAATATATATTTGCATTAGTTTTTATATAATGGGCCTGTATTAAATGCATTTTGTGCAAAATTGTTTTTGAAAGCTGACGTGTATCTTGGAGATCTCTTTTAAGTCTTTACCTGTTTTTAATTGTAAAATACATATAGCATAAAATTTACCATCTTAACCAGTTTTAAGTGTACAGTTCCATGGTACTGAGTACGTTTATATTGTTATGCAGCCGTCACCGCCATTCGTCTACAGAACTCTTTTTATCTTATAAAACTGGAACACTAAATCCATTAGACAAACCGCACCCAGCCCTGGGCAACTACCACTCTACTTCCTGTCTCTATGGATTTGAATACTCTAGGGACCTCATATAAGTAGAATCGTATAGTATTTGTCTTTTTGTGACTGGCTTATTTCACTTAACATGTTCTCAGGGTTCATCCATGTTGTAGCAGGTATCCAGATTTCCTTCCTCTATGTATAGACCACATGTTATTTGTCCATTCATCTGTCAGTGGACACTTGGGTTGCTTCCACCTTTTGGCTGTTGTGACTAATGCTGCTATGAACGTGGATATACGGATATCTCTTTGAGATCTTGCTTTCAGTTCTTTTGGGTGTATAGCCAGAAGTGGAATTGCTAGATCATCTGGTATTCTATTTTTAATTTCTTAAGGACTTGCCATACTTCTTCCATAGCAGCTGCATCATTTTACCTTCCTACCAGCAGTCTACAAGTATTCCACCATCTCCACATCCTTGCCAACACTTGTTATTTTTCTTTACAGTAGCCATCTTAATGGATATGAGATGGTATCTCATTGTGGTCTGGATTTGCATTTCCCTAATGGTTAGTGATGTTGAACATCTTTTCATGTGTCTCTTGGCCATTTGTATGTATTCTCTGGAAAATTGTCTGTTCCAGTCCTTTGAGGTTGTTTGTTTTTGTGTTGAGTTTTGGTAGTTCTTTATATATTCTGGGATATCAATCCCTTATTGGGTATATATGTATAAGTCTTTAGCTTTGAAACTCTTGGTTCTCTCTCCACCAGCTGAGAATGTATCTGTGCATTCTCATGAACAGGGTGTGAGGAAAACATTGTATTCGCAGCTCAGGCTTCTAGTGAGGGGTGTATCAAGCCCCCGGTGTTTCCCTCTAGCATGTTTCCTGACACAGGAAGCGGCATGTGTTAGTCGGCGTTCTCCAGACAAACAGAACCAATATGCATATTATACTTACTGTAAGGAATTGGTTCACATTATGATGGAGATTGATAAGTCCCAAGATCTGCAGGGTGAGTCGACAAGCTTGAGACCCAAGGGGGCCAATGATTTAGTTCTAGTCCAAGTCCGAAGGCCTGAGGACCAGAAGAGCTGATGTTTCCAAGTCCAAAGGCGGGAAAAAGCTGATGTTCCAGCTTGAAGGCAGTCAGGCAAGAGGAATTCTCCCTTACTCAGGGGAGGGTCTGCCTTTTGTTCTAGTTAGGGCTTCAACTGATTAGATGAGGCTCACCTACATTAGGGAGAGCAGTCTGCTTTACTCAGGCTACCAATTTAAATGTTAATCTCATCCAGAAACATCCTTCCAGAAGCACCCAGAATAATATTTGACCAAATATCGGGCACCCCATGGTCCAGTCAAGTTGACACATAAAATTGACAGCGCTGATAAATCATGTTCTCTTCCTCTGCCTTGCTAATTAGTTTGAAAATGAAGAACATTCTCAGGGTCATCATTTTCCTGTAGGTTTTGTGGTTCAGATCTGTTACTGAGTTCCTTCCTTTGCATTTGAAGATGTGACTAGACAGGGCATCTCTGAAGGGCTCATGCAGGTTGTTCTAGGGAAGATGTTCTCCTTAGCATTGTGCAGCCTCATACAGGGTGTTTTCCCTTTATTGAATCAACAGTACTTTTTTTTTTTTTTTTTTTTTTTGCTGGGAAAGATTTACCCTGAGCTAACATCTGTTGCCAATCTTCCTTACTTTTTCCTTTTTTTTTCCTTTTTCCTCCCCAAGGCCTTAGTACATAGTTCTATATTCTAGTTGTAAGTTCTTCTGGTTCTTCTACGTGAGCCACTGCCACAGCATGGCTCCTGACAGATGAGTGGTGTGGTTCCGTGCCCAGAAACCAAACTCAAGCCACCAAAACAGAGCGCACCAAACTTTAACCATGAGGCTATCAGGGCTGGCTCTGAATCAACAGTAACTTTTATAGCCCAAATTACTTAAATAATGACTGAAGCTTTGTTGATGCCCATATAGCTTTTCTAAATCATTTCTGTTTTATAAGGCTTGAACCATTTTCTTTTTCTTTCATAACCTCACCACTTCTTGCTCATTATCAGCATTGTCTGACCCTACAGGAGCCCAGGTGAAATCCCATGGGACCTAGGGTTTCTCATTGTGAGTACTGCTTATTAGAACCTCTACTTTGAGTATTGGTGTTGATAGTATAGTAGATTCTTTGAACCAAGATATTAATTTTTCATACCAAGGAACTTACTGTTGATCTAAAGCATTAAAAACTTTTGTGCATTTTAGGCAAAGCAGAGTCTTACTATTTGACTCTCATTGTCTAAGCCCTAGACTCTTGGCCATAATTGTCATTCATTCAGACTTACTGCACATGAGGCAGAGTGCTGAATGTTGGGGCTGTGGCACTGAACCACACTCACGGCCCCTCCTCCATGGATGTGACACTCTAATGGGGTCTGGTGAGCTTGTATACCTGGTATGATAAACACACCCCCCGCCCCACCACAAAGAAAACCAGTAACTTTAGATAGTGACCCTAGTGAAGTCACAAGATAAACACACATTTACAAATAAACCATTTAATAGTAGATATAGAAAGAAAATACAACAGATGATATGATAGAGTGACTTGGCTATACTCTGTTTTTGGAAAAATCTCAACCCAGCAATCCGTTTGTTTGTAATTATTTAGTTCTTTGAATAAGCAGTGTGTGTGTATGATTGTGCATACACAACACAAATCAAAAGGCACAAAAGTGTGCAGTGAAACGAAGTCTCTTCCCACCAGTGCCACAGCCACCGAGTTTCCCTTTCTAGAGTAGCCGCTCTCTCACCTGTGACTTTGTATAGATGTGTACAAACAGGTATTTGCATTCCCTACAAAGGAGAAAACTCCAAGAGGCTAAGCTCTACCCACTGTCTATACTTCTTTCACTTAACAGAATGTCTTGGAGATCAGTTCATATCAGTATATTTATAACGCCGCCTCCTTTTGATGGCTGCATAGTATATCACCATGGGAATGAGTATTGGGAGGCATTATAGTAAAGAGACCAAGAACCTGAAGTCTGAATCCCTACCTTACTACTTATTGGCTCTGCGTCTTGGGTTGATTATCTAAGCTCTCTGTGCCTGAGCTTTCTCCTCTGAGGTAGGGCTTATAATAGTACTTAGCTCATAAGGTACCCAATGCATTTTTCTGCCTCTATGTATGATAATTTATTTAAGGAGTTCCTATTATTGGACATTTAGGTTGTTGCCAGCATTTTGCTATTAGAAGTGACACAGTAATAAATAATCCTGTAACATATATCATTTCACACATGTACAAGTTTATATTTAGCATGAATTCTTAGAAGTAGAGTTGCTGCTCAGATGGCTACGTATGTGCGTTTAGGTTTTGATGGATGTTGCCAACTGGCTGTCTGAAGAGGCTGTACCAAGCTGCGGTCCTCACTGCAGCGGGTAAGGGTGGGTGTGGGGAATGGAGGCAGGGGTTGCTTTAGGTTGGGTGGTCAGGTTAGGAGCTACCGCAGTGACCCATGGGAGAGAGAGCATGGAGCTTGTGTGCCTGGGGTGGTAGCAGAGACGGAAGAGGTGGAGCCTGCAGGCTTTGCTGATAGATTGAAAACAAAGGGCTGAGGGGCAGGGGTTGGGGGTAGGGAGAAGAGGAGGACAGAGAGAGAGAGAGGACTCAAGGATGATGGTGCCCTCTTGGTTCTATCACTCACTAGAGGTATGCCCTTGGGCAATAATCTCACCTCTCTTTGCTTCACTGTCCTTTATAAAATGAGGAGAATAATTTCATCATTCTCCTATGATGTTTATGAATACATGACAATATATGTAAAATGTTTTAGTTTGGGACATGTTCAGTTTGAGATGCTTATTATATCTCCAGGTCCAATGTTGAATAAGCAGTTCGATCAGGGGCGGGGGTGTAAATTTGGGAATTGTTTGCTTTAAATGCCATCTGTATGGCATGAGACTGCATGAGATCACCAAGGGAGTGAGGGTGGCTAGAGAAGAGGCAAGGACTAAGAACTGAGTCATTGCAGCGTTAAGAGGCAGGGAGAAGTATAGGAACGTGCAAAAAAGATGAATAGGCGCCGTCAGTGCGGGTGGCTGGAAGGCAGGAGAGCCTGGAGCCCTAGCAGCCAGGTACAGAAGGAGCAACAAGGAGGAGAAACGATGAACCGTGTCCAAAGCTGCTGATGCGTCCAGTAAGAAGAGTCTTACCTCCTTTCTCCTGGAGAAGAGATCTAGGGGACAGCACTGCGTGTCAGCTCAGAGGAATAGTGAAAAAGACGCCTAGCAGATGAGAGCTGTCAACAGCATCCTCAGAAGGAAAAGGAAGCATCTTCCTCCAGCAATTCTGGCTTCTCAAGAAGGAGAGAAAGGAGAAGGCGTGGAAGGTAGTTTTGTAAGTGACACAGTGATGTACTTCTTGACCCTTCTTTTGACACTGGTAATGTTTAATTGGTTCTAAACAGCCTTTTAGGATCCCCATCAGATGAAATTTCTTTCCCTTTTGTTTCATGTGCCACTCAGGATCTCTTGAATTCTTGAAATTTTTATTAAGAATTCCTCAGACACCGACAGCTATGCCAGACCACATAGCTTCTCTGCTAACATGTTGCTCTTACCTTTAAGGAAGGTCTCAGACAACAAAACGGGTCAATTATTGCACCAAGACCCAACCTTGCCAAATGGTCACTGTCCATACGTCCTTCCTTCCTGGAAGTGATATGAATCTCCAAAGGCTATTTTTGCTCAAGGAAATTATGGCACAACATATGGAGTCTTCACTCTCCAGAAACAGAAGAAAAGTCTTGTCTTTGCTTAAGCAAGCCACTTGGTTAATGCCACAGGCTTAGGGCGTCTGCAAAATCCTCATGATTCCCGGGGACTGTATCAGAGCTGCAGCACGGAGCAGCTGGTCTTAGGAGCACACTAATCTGACGTTTCCCATGATGCTGTGCGTGGAATTTGCCCCATTTGTCATGCTGAGTTGGCTCTGCTAGTGCCGTACAGTCTCTGTGTGCATTAATATTTTACCTTGAACCCGGGCAATAGAATTCTAGAATATTGGCATTCTAACAGATATTATAACCTTTTAGCATTAAACGTATTCTGTCTTAACCAGAACAGATGTGAAAGAAAAAGAGAAGGCATAATAAATTATCAAAGAGGCTGTTTATTCAATTCCCTGATTTGAAAGCATTTTCATCTATAAGTCCTGGGTTCAAAAGCAGATTCATCCATCAGTAACAGTTTCCGTTATTATTCTTTGAGCAACAAGAGGTTTCCCCAGGAGACTAAGCCAGTCACTTACTGTGTTGTTTCAGGATAGGTTATACTCTGGGTTAGAAGAGAGTCTCAAAATTAATTTCTGTTATCTTGGAAACTATTTATTTTAATTTCTAGCCAGACTAGAAATTCAAAAGTTAGTTTTATTAGGTGGATCTAGTGTCTACTGATGTTTTAGGAGAGTGGACCTATGGCAGTTCTATTTTAAATGCTGTTGACAAAACGTTCCTCCCTAAATTCAACAGGGTTGGTTTACCTTTTGTCATTTATTATGTTTTTTAAATTGGACTAAGTTTAGTTTTATTAACCTTAGGGTGCAAAATCCCCTCTGTCCCTCTAGACGCCTGAGCAAGGTTGGCACGGTAGAGGGAGGGGGCTCGCTGACTCCAGCAGGTCACTCGAACCTCGCTGAGCCTTGTTGCTTCCTCTCTGTCATGGGAAGTAACCTGAATCACAGGTGATCGTGAGAATTAAGCAAAATGTCTTATGTGACGTTCTTAGCTCAGTGCCTGATGCCTGGGGGTTTGGAAGAAGGGGTCGCTGTTATTGTTGTTGCTGCTGCTGTGATCTCCTCTGGCCTGCGGTCTTGATGATGTAAGAAAGGAACATGGTGGTGGAGCTTTCGTGCACTGTCTCAGCATCTCTGCTTCTCATGTGCGTGCTGCGCCTGTATCTAAGACAGCTTACCCTCCTCTACCTGCCTCTGTCTCAGCGGAGGCATCACGTTGGAGTAGGGCATGTAGATGTAGGTAGTTAGGTAGGGGTAGCCAGCCTCACCATGGGGACTCCTTCTCACAGCCACCACCAGTTGGGCCACATGAAGCAGTGGCAGCTAAGGTGGCCTGCTGGGGCAGTGTCAGTGGTTGCCTTCACTTCCCTACGGGAGGGCTCTCTTATGCTTGAAATCTCTCTGTGCTTCTGGGCAGAGTCCGCTTCCCCATGTTTGACTCTGGGTTTTTACATTGTTTTTCCTTTACTTTGGGATTTCAAACAAGCCAGCCCATATCCGCTCTGGATGCTGGTGGAGCCAGCTCCTTACCTACCTTGGGTAGATGTTTTGAATGTCAAGTTGGTGTGGAATAAAACACACAGACACATCCACATGCACACGTGCACACACATTTGCATGCTACCAGTTACTAGTTCTAATACATCTGGCTCATTGGTGAGGATGTAAGAGGTCTAACATTCTGCTATTGACAAACTACTCTCTTTTAAAATGCCAAATCCTTGCAATTCTGCTTATTTTCGATAGGATCTGTTTGACTAAAAAGTCTACATGAGTTGGCTAATTAAAGCAAAATATTTGTGTTTGATAAAAAATAACCTTGGTATTTTGTTTTCCGTGCGTCTTCAAATTATCACCTGCAAACCTGTCACCCCAAGCGCGTCAAGGAGAGAGTGGCTTCCTCTGACCTTCCCCCAGAAAACAAAGCGTAGGACCACTTCCTGGCCCCTCTCCTGGGAAATGTTGTCTCCTTCTCTCTCTCCCTTTCTCCTTCCCTGTTTCCCTTTCTCCTTTCGTCTCTCTCTCTCCGCCTCTCTGTGTCTCCTTCTCTCTCTTTTTCCCGTAATGATAGCTGACAGGTTTTGTGCCATGGGATTTCCATGTTTTCCTCTGGTTTTGTAAATTTGTTTTATGACTATAAAGATATGTAGCTAGTCTCTGAAGTCTCATATCTATGTTTGGATGTAAGAGGTCCCACCTGACACAGAATCAATTATTTATTTATTTAGAAGAAGAAAAATGCAGAATGGCAAAGATATTGTCAGGATTTATAGATCTCATTTTGGTTGACTGTCTCTTGGACAAACCTGTTTGTGACTCCCCACTGAGGAAGCCTGTTCCCAGTGGAAGGGGCTCCTTTTCCGAATTTGTACTATGCTGGGTGGTCCTGTAGTTGTGAAGTAGCAGGCAGTTTTGTTGGTAGACTTTCTGGTTTTCGTTGGCAGTCTGGTGATGACAGCCAGTTTTAGCTGTCTCCTCCTGTCATTGCTCACAGGAACGGTGCTGAATACTCAGAGGTGGCACGAGGGTTTGGGGATGGCGGCAGCTTCATCAGTGTGCCCTCACTGCAGCCTTCAGTTGTCGCCGCAGCAGGTCGTGCCTCTGAGAATGAGAGCATTGCTGATTGGCGTGCCTGGTGCACGGGGCAGGCTGTGGGGAAAATGCTGTGGCATGATCTCTGTTGATTTCCCAAAAATTACATTCTCCTGGCTTCCTACTGGCCTTTCTCTTACACGCACACTACGTTTTTCTTCCATTAGAAAGAGTTTCCTTTTGGTCTTTCCCGCTAGGAATCTTGTAGGGTTTTTCTCAGTGTCTCTAACTTCATCCCACTGCTGCTCTCTGGCTTTACGTTTCTCTGCTTCACCCTTTCAATCCTGCTGAATAAAAGCTCAGCTTTGACTTCCTGATGCCTTTATCCTTTCATTCAACAGTCTGTTGAAAAGAAAAGTATGTGCTTGGAGGGAATTGCACTTAATCATGAATTAAACTCTCTGGGTCTTAGTTTGTTTTCTTATCTGTAAAATGGGGATAATATTATTACTTATCTCATGGAGTTATTGTCAGATTGAACAAGATAAAACATATAAAGTGCTCAGAAAAGTGCCAGGTATATGGCCATCAAGCAATAAAGGCATCATCATTGCCATCTCCTTATCACCAACATCTCTGGGAAAACACTGGGCCTGTAGGCAGGGATCACGTGTACTTTTTTTTTTTTTTGGTGAGGAAGATTTGCCCTGAGCTAACATCTGTTGCCAATCATTCTCTGTTTTGTATGTGGGATGCCTCCATGACATGGCTGATGAGTTGTGTGTAGATCCGTGCCCAGGATCCGAACCCACGAACCTGGGCTGCCAAAGCAGAGAGGGGAGAATTTTAACCACTATGCCCTGGGGCCAGCTCCAACCATGTATACTTTTGATATATGATTATGTGTTAGGGCCTGCAGATCACAACCCACGTCGCCTCTGAAACTCATTTCATTTCAATTTTCCCTTCTATCTTACATTCTGGATTTTCAAGGAATAGTCTTCTTCTTGCCCTTCTTTTCTGTACTGTTCTGCTGCACTCATTCATCTACTATATTTATATTTGACAAAGCAGTATTATAAATGTTGTTGCATTTAATCCAGATAATAGCACTGTGAGACGGAGGCACTGTACTCTCCATTTTATACATAGCATTTCAGATCAGAGAGAGTACAGGTTTTGCTTAAGGTAACCAGCCGATAGGAGGCAGACCCAGGACTCAAAACCCAAGTCTTCTGACTCCGAGTGCAGTGTAGTTTCTGTGTGGAGCCATTTTTTGAGTGAGGAGGACAAATGACCTTTAATTTCCTATCTGAGCTTTTATGAAGAAGTCAATAAATTTTAAGCTCTTGGAAGGTGGATATTAGTTCTAAGTTTCTCTCTAAAATGCATGTATCTAGCTTCTCCCAGCACTGTCACTTGAACTTATTTACCGGGTCTCTTTCCTGACATCTCCCTGAGGGCAGAGGACTAAGGTCATGATAATATGGATGAGGCTTTGTCTAGGCTGGAAAAGTACAGTACAAGAGGACTCCATTCAACAAGGGGCACCAGGTGCACCCGGGGAATTGGAGGTAGGCAGAGATGACGCAAAATGGGCTGGTGTTGCAAACATGCTACCCTCAAGTAGGTCTGGCATCGGCTGTCCCCAGAAGAACCCTTCTTGAGTCCCTCTGGCCCAAATTCAGGCAAATCTTCGCTCTACTACCTGAGTAGAGTGACAGTGGGCGCAGAGTTTATTCATTCACTCGTTCAGCAGACCGCTCACTTAGTACCAGCTGTGTGCTGTGTTAGTCACTGAGGTCACAGGGATTAAAGACCCTGCTCAGTGGCTGGTCCAGCTTCCTGGTTTCTGGCTGCTGGTTGGGAGGTGGGGCAGGAGGGGAAGGGGTGGAAAGTCAGATGAAAGAAAAGCGTTCTCAATCGAAGGGGAGCAAGTCTGCTTTAACCAAACCTCCAAATCCTGCATTTCTGAACATGGTACCATAAGCCTGTGAGCATTAATAAACGTTGGGAGATGTGCCACACAGTGTCACTGGCCTTCCAGAACCTCTGAATGATGGAGAACTCTGCAGAGGCCAACATGTGGTTGGAAAGCCCTGGACTGTAAAGAAAAGCAACTCCCTTTTCAAGAAGGTCTCAAGACAGTTTCCTGATTCAGCTGCGTCTTTAGCTCCTCTGACATCTGGAGAGGAAGACAGATGTTCAATAAGAATAAAGCATAAATCAGCAAGAAACTTGGTAAAAGTCATTAAGACAATAGGCAAGAACAGGGGAGTTAGAACCCTGGTCCAAGAACTCCATCCCTTAATAAGAGAAGATGTGGTATATATAAACAGTGGAATGTCATTCAGCCATAAAAAAGGAAACCCTGCCGTTTGTGACAACATGGACGGACCTTGAGGGCATTATGCTAAGTGAAATAAGTCAGACAGAGAAAGACAAATACTGTATGGTCTCACTTATATGTGGAATCTAAAAAAACCCCAAACACATAGATACAGAGAACAGATTGGTAGTTTCCAGATGGAGAGGGGGTGGGAAGAGTGGGTGAAATGGGTCAAAGTGGTCAAAAGGTACAAACTTCGTTATAAGATAAATGAGTCTTTGTTACGGGCTTAGTTGGGATGTCATGTACAGCATAGTGACTTAGTTAACAATACTGTATTGCATATTGGAAAGATGCTAAGAGAGTAGTTCTTAACAGTTCTCAGAAGAAAAACAAATTTTTAAGTATTTGTGGTGACAGATGTCAACTAGACTTATTATGGTGACCATTTCGTTATGTATACAAAGATCAAATCGTTATGTGGTACCCCTGAAACAACTACTATGTTATATATCTGTTATTTTTCAGTTAAAGGAAAAGAACTCCATCCCCTGCTCTGCTCACTTCTGCTCCTCTTCAACAGACCTGATTTTGAAAAAGAAGAACAATAGGAAAGGGAGAAACAGGAAAGTACCTTTCAGCCTTGTTCGCCCTAATGTGAGACTCACTGAGGAGGCCCTCGTTGCTCTAACTGCACGTGAACTGACCGTGGACCTTCTTGACCCTGGGGTTGGTGACAGCAAGTGCGGGCCTCACCACCTTGATGGTTTAGTTTCAAAATCCAAAGCTGTTCTTCTGACTTTGTCACTAAACCAGACATTGGCCCGTCGGCCCTTTTATGGAAGTGCCAGCCTTGAGCTAGGAAGTCTCCTGGGCCCAAAGATTACAGCGTGAGCTCTCGATAGGTGGTTGTTATCATTTGTAGTAAACATTTTAAAATAGCCCTGAAATGCCTTGACAATAGGCTTAGATATTTTAATTTCCATTTAAGCAGGGGCGGGGTTGGTATGCTGTTTGAAGTTTCGTGGTGTTATAAGACACTTGAGAAATATGTGTGGCGAAGTATTCCAGGTAGGTTTAAATCATCATTTATCGCTTATTCTGTTGTGCCGTCAAAGAATGTTTTGTTAAGAAGGTCACAGGGATTTGACTGACTTCTGCTTGACTGAAAAGTGTAGTGGAAAACTCTCTTCTCCAGGTTGGAAAAGAAATTAGTCACAGGGGTTTTTTGCACTTTTTGCTTAGAGAAGCGAGGCCTCTCCAGCAGCGGACAGGGGAAAAGCGGGGCTCCACTGTGAAAGCGTACTCAGCTTGTGGGGAGCTGAGCTGAAACTGCTCCCTAAAGTTATTGACATTCCATGAAACCAATACCCAAGGTTAGTGGTCCAACAATATGGATGTATTAATTTTAAGTTAGCTTATTTTATTTCTAACTAGTGTAGTTACGAGAATTAGACAAAATATATACAACAATAAATTTGAATAGGACTCAAGGATTTAAAGTGAAAAAGTGAAAGTCTTAATTCTCTGCCCCACACGAGTCCCACTGCCCAGATATAACTACTAAATTTTATCCTTTCAGAAATTGGCTATACATATACAACTATTCAATACAATACATCTTTTATATGAATTTATGAAAGACTTGGCCAGTTTCTTTAAATTATCTTAATTACAAAAACAATATACACCTTGTAAAAAATCTTCAAGCAAAATCTGTTTTTAAAAAAAAGCACAAGACTTTAGATTTATGCATATTGAATTTTATTTCCTTCCACTGAAAAATGAATAAGGCACTCTGCTGGAGAATATATCTGTATTGAGGAAATATAACTCAATGTTATAAAAGCATCAAAGTATTAAAATAAGCTTTCGTTTTGTTTTAGATCTCTTTAAAAATGCCAGCAAAACGTTTAAGGCATTCTTGCTTAAAAGTGCTTTCATTTGATGATTCAAGTTCTGAGGTCCAGAATACTTCTCCATTTCCCCCGAGTCTTGAGTCTTCAGAAGTGCTGTGTTTTGAAAAACCTCTGAAGAGGGTTTCCTGTTTCTTTCCTTCTTTTGTTTTTCATATAGTTGGTGGAATTTTGTTATATAATACTGTGATTCTTTTGTTTTCCAAAATGAATTTAAAAATAAAGAAGTGTTAGGGGCTTTCCCAAATTAGCCGAAATTCTCCGTCCTTTGTATTGTTACTCTGTGTCTCATTTTAGATCAGTAACTCCTCCTATAAAGGCCAAGTAAATTAAAGTGTATGGTTTTGGGGTATATGATTTTGACTGATTCTACATAGTAGACAAAATGCATGACTCCAGGATTAGCTGTCTCCACATGACCTGACTTGTTGGTGCCTTAGAGCCTCCGGGGTCCCCCCGTTCCTGGGCTCTGCTTAGCATTATTAATGGTTCCATTAATTTTCACATCAGGGAATCAGCTCTTAGTGAGGGAGGCTGAATCTATATTGTGCGTCAGTACAGGGGAGAGCCAGTTGAAGACATTTTGAACACTACCTGTCCAAGAGGAGGCTTAGAGGCTTCTCTGCCGGAGCTGCCCACATAGAGGGCCCTGGTGCAGCCCAGGTGTACCCCCCATGCTCTGGCGCGAGAAACACCTGGAGGGCTTGTTCAAACACATAAGTGGGCCCCACCCCCGGAGTTTCCGACGCAGTGGGTCCTTTGTAGGGCCCAGGAATTTGCAAGTTCCCAGGAGATGCTGCTGCTCTTGGTCCAAGTCATGCACTTTGAGAACCACTGGCCTAGCACCTCCGGAAGCCCTAGCCAAAGAAGAATGGATGATGGTTCGGCAGAGCTAGTGTGCTAGCTTTGTCTCTTGAGTACATACAGCCACTTCTGAGTTTCCACTGCTGACAGCAGGGAGAGGCATGTCGGGCCCCCAATGTGTGGAATGCGTATCCCCGTTTTATTTGTTCAGTGGGATGATGGGCCTTTAAGCACTCAATGCAAAATAGTGTCCCCATGGGCTTTGAGTTATAAGTCTCTCTTCTCTCTACTATTGTTTTGTTTTTCAGATTTTTTAGAAGATTATTATGATTAGTTATATCCTGCCCATTTAACCACTTTTCGCATTTCACTTTGCAAGTGAAATCATCCTTCTTGCATTTAACTAATGGAAAGTTATTCAACTTGCCAAGCAAGGTTCCACCGTCCCTGAGATAAATTTTCCGAAGAACTGGAAACTGTGCAGCTTGCATACAAGAAGCAGAATGGAAACGTTCAAATTTATGTTACTCTGATAGATATTTTCCACGGTTTGATATTTAAGTAATATCCATCACATTGTATCTGAAGACATCCATTTGACTCTGTAAGATGAGCAATTGCATTCAGGATTTCTTTTCATCTTGCTTTTAACCTCCTCAAGTATTATTTAAATTTATTTTGTTTACAACTCTTTAAAATAATTGATATCATTATCAGCAGCTAACATTAATGGGTGGTTATCATGTACCGACCATTGCTATGTGATTTACAGGTGTGATCCCATTTAACTATCACAACTACCCTAAGAATTATCATTTTCTCTGTTTCACAGACACTTAAAACTAGAATGATTAGGGATTAAATGACTCTCCCAAG
Organism: Equus quagga; assembly: GCF_021613505.1. Taxonomy (NCBI): domain Eukaryota; kingdom Metazoa; phylum Chordata; class Mammalia; order Perissodactyla; family Equidae; genus Equus; species Equus quagga. The sequence goes on from NC_060286.1 coordinate 2,002,037, forward strand.
GTCCCAGCTAGCAAGTGGCAGGACAGAAACTCAGGTACAGAGCAATTCCAGAGCCCAAGTGCTCTCCCGTGAGGCGATCACTCCTATTAAAACATACTTTTTAAAGAACTTTCTGTACTTGGCACCGGTAAATATTGGTCCTGCCCTCAAGAGCGTTCAGTCTAAAATAGCCTTACTGAACAGACAGTAGAGACACAACAGCTGAGCAAGCATTGAGAAAATGTATAAATTGAATATTAATATGTAAATACTCTGCACAGAAAAGAAGTTTTAGGAAAGTCATGTGTATGTGGGACAGGGCAAAGGGTATGTAATTTATTTTTCCCTCAAAATTTGGTTGATCTCAGGGAAGAATGTCTCAGGAGCTCCCTAAAATTGAAACGTGAGGTCTTGGTAAACAGTAGGTTGAAAGGGCTTGTTGGGTATGGCACTTATTCTTGCAGAAGATTTCGTTGTGAGAGTTGAGTGTTTTCCACAGGGAATAGGCTCCAGCACTGTCTACTAAGACTTTCTATGATGATGGAAATGTTCTGGTAGCTGTGCTGGTCACTTGGTGCCCACCAGCCACATGTTGGCATCAAGCACTTTAAATGCAGCTGAGGAACTGAATTTCTAGTTTGAGCAAATTTTAACTAATTGAGATTTAAAGAGCCACGTGTGGCTAGTGGCTATCATATCGGACAGCATCGGGACAGTAGAAGGCAACAGGAGGATTAAGTAGTAGGAAGCAGGAATGGAGGTTCACACACATGGACCTGCGCTTGGGTGTAGAAAGAAGCCCTTGTCAGCCCTCTGGAAGGACACTTGTTACAGCAATATGAGGAAGCTGAGGGACAACCAGAGGAGGTGTGGGGTTTCAGACATGAGACGACCAGGACAGACGCAAGACTGAATAGAGGGAGGAAGAGGAAAGGGCAAATTGAGACTTCTGTGGTGGGGAACATGGCAGGATTTGGCAACCGACTGACTGTGGGTTGAAGTACAGTGGAGATTGGCAGCTACGTCAAGGCTTCCAGCCCGGTGATGGGAGAATAGCTCCTTTTTGCAATGTCTAATTTGTGTAGGTATAGGGACATCTAGCTGGAGATGTCTTATAGACAGAGTGCGTATCCTGAGGCTACATCAGAGAACCAGGTTGGTAGATGGATAAATAGATTTAACATTGCATAGAGGTAATATTTAATCCGTGTGCACAGGTAATATTCAGAGTTGTTGTGTGTTTAAAAAATAGCAGGAAAGTCAGTGTGACTGGAGTGGGGTGAGCAAGCCAATCGTGGTAGGAAATGAAGTTGGAGGGGTAGCCTTATAGGCTACTGGGCTCCCGGGAGCCGTACAGTCCATGTAAAACTTTGGATTATGTTCTAAGTGTGATGGGAATCCTTTGGAAAGTTTTAGAAGGAGAATGAAAGAATTTCATTGGACTTTGTAAATAACAGCTCTGAATGAGGTACAGAGAATAGACTTTAGTGAAAGAGTAATAGTGGAAGCCAGGCACTCGGTCAGGTTAATCCAATATTTCAGGTGAGGACGGTGATGGCTTGGACCAGGATAGCAACAGTGGATGTGGAGACAAGTGGTTGGATTCTGGAAATATATTTTCAAGGTGAGTCAACAGGATTTGTTGTTGGATGAGATGTGTGGTGTGAAAGATAGAGGATTCAGGGATGATTCCAAGCATTTGCCCTATGCAATTGAGTGGTATCATTTACTGAGATGGGAAACACTTGAAGAAGTAACAGGTTACAACCAAAATCAAGAATTGAGTTTTGGGCATATTAAGCCAGAGATGCCTATTAGACCTCCTAGTGGGGCTATCAAGTAGGCGGTTGAACATGTGACTCTAGAGTTGTCTCATGATTAGATGAGTTGTGGTTATTAAGGTTTTTAGGGGAAGGAAGGAGCCGGAAGAGACAAAGAAGCTGAGTGACAAGAGTATTCAAGAGTGGGACAGAGGTTTTAGGAAATGGGAAGTCACAGGATCCTGTTTTGGAGTGGAGGCTTTGACCCAGGGGAGGAACATGCCAGTCTGGTTATGGTGCTGTTGAAACGGAAACGGTGGTTTCCAAAGGGACCAGAGTAGTGTGGTGGTGATCGCTGGGAGAAAGTCCTCGCTGGGAGGCTTTGGTATAGTTCTCAAAGAAGGGAGAAGGTGGGGCGAGGAAGAGTGGGAGATGTAGAATTTAAGATTTAGTCGAGTGCCAACATGGCAACTGGCTAGAAGTCAAGCTAAAGCATGACTTTGTCACGGTGTGAGTTGTTGCCAGCTCCTTGTGCATGAAAGCATTTTTGGGCTATTTAATCAAATTTTTATGCCTCAGGGTTGAATAACAGAGTGGGAAGTGTTGACTTAAATTGTTTTTTCAAGCAAGCATAAATGTCAGAATTTAGAGAATTGTATGCTGAAAAAAGATTATTTTAGAAGAGGGAACTTTTTTTCTACTTGTCCTCGTTTGCCTATGAGTATTTGTCACACATAATCATTTTGCCTGCTTTTATAAATGTAGGGTTTCCATTTACATAAAAATAAGTATTTCGTATTTTTTCCCATTAAAATGACCAGTGTTGATATATTCAGTATTCGTTCCTCATCTATTTAGACTTTTACCCGTTAGAATGATTACTATAAAAAAACCCAAGGTTTTCTGTCATAGTTGCTGACTTACAATGCACCAGTAGGGCCATGGAAGTGGGATTGGGGACTGTTTGCTTAGGGAATGATTATTCCAGAGAGAAGTCTCTCGTCTTCACTGATCCTCACCTGACAAGGTCGACAGAAGAGAAGTGAACGAGAGTGAATTAAGTCAGTCAGACTCACAACTTTATCAGACAAAAGGCTTGGAACAGGGGTTTACATATTGTTTCTAGAAAAACCTTTACATCGTTTATTGATTCACCAGTTCATCCTGTTCCTGAAGCTGTATGAGTAATTAATAATTGCTTAAATAGGTAAAATTAGAATTCCTTCCATGATCCTGTTTATAGACAAGGATCCTCATGTTATTGGCTAGTGTTTTTTCCCTTCTCGCATTTGTTGGAATGGCCCCATTGTCGAAGATCTGGGGGCATTAGTTGTCAGTGACTCAATCTTGTCCTCTTTGTCTCATTACAGTGGCTCCTGCGACTGGATTACTTATGTCTTGTGGGTTGGCAGTGGGGAAGAGGACTTCCTTCTGACACTTGTGCTCAAGCAGCTGTTTCTCTTTCTCCAAAAATGCCAGTTTCCCCAGCCCCCTGCTGGTTCCTCCCTGCTGAGAGGCCAAAATATGCCAAAGTCACTGCGAGACCAAGTTTATCCTGTGACAGTGCAAATGACTCCGATGCCTTTTCTGCCCCCAAGCTTTTCCCAACGTAAGCTTTCATCCTCTTTGTCAAGAGCTTATTTTGTCATCTTGCTTCCTTTCCCTAAAAATAATCCATTTTCCCCCACCGGATTCATAGAACAGAGGCGTGCTCATGTCATATGCTTGCACTGGGCATTCTCTCGGTGTTTTTACTTGCTTGACCTTTTAGTTCTTTGCTCTCATCCCTATCAGGATCTCCAAGCTGAGGTCATGGAAGGTCGGAGTTAAAAATGGTATTGACTGAATCTGTTTCATCAGAAAACCAAGCACCATGCTATCTCGACATCCGCAGAAGTTTTACCCTGTCTGAAGTGACCCTTGCCACACATTTGCTTTGCTATTTTCATTGCAATGTTTCGAGGCCCTGGGGATGGGGAGGAGCTGTAAAGAAGAACAACCCGAGAATGGCAGATGAGCTCAGATGATCCGTAACTTTTTGGCCTTTCTCTTGGTTTAGAATTCCTCAAGACCTATTATAGTGACTTATTTCACTTGACTCAGAATACCAGTGGTTTGGAGCTCCTTAAGTCACTTACAGAAGGGACAAATGGTTATGGTGTCTATCAACTTGCTGCTTATGGAAATGCCTTTTATTATGATGTTCAAAGTAAAGAGGGGGTGAAGTGGACACTAACTTGATGAGATTTCACAATCGCTCGTATTCGCACTCAAGGAGTTCAGCGTGACATGAGTCATGACGTAAAATGACTAGTTCTCTACTTCTATTTGGTTTGACACATTCAGTCGTCATTTAACCGATTTTCTCAATGGGATGTGAGCTTATGCTTTCTAAGGATGAATGAATGCCTTGCAATTAATGGTTGGTATGTTGGAATTTAAGCATATTAAAGGGTTCATTCTTTTTTAAAACTTACTAATAAATATGCACTACTCATAACGAGATTTTAAAAATAATCTCTTCTGAGTGATTAATATGTATATGTAGTCCTGGGATATCTTATTCTGAGATTTCCATAATATGTATATTGATGCATTTTCCTTTAATAAAGAATACTGTGTATACATATATCTCTGTGTATATGTATATATACATATATATTCTAAAGTGGTAATATATTCATCATAGAGTATTCTGCTTAATCTTTATTTGACCACTGAAGGCATCCCAAGTTTGGAAGGGCCATTGGTATTTCCTCATAAACAGAGTCCTAGGCCTTGGCTCTTGTGTAGACATCCGAGGAAACACCATGGCAACCTTCCTGTGCCCGTCGCGGTAACTGTGTTCACCATCCAGAACATTATTCCTTATGGCTAATTCACCTTGGTCCTCTTTTCCTCTCTTTTCCATTTGAAGGTTTAGAAGATAAATTACACTCAAGAGTTAGAGTTTCTCCGTAAGGTCACGCCACAAGCTGTAGAAAGAAAACCAGAAAGTTGCACTTCCTATCTTTAATTTAACTTAATTATCTTTACCTTTATCTTAATTCCTGGCCTGTGCTAAACCTCTTAGGATCTATGTCCACCTCATATGATGACCCAGAATTCTGCTTGTTTCAGTGGACTGGAGAGAACTGTGGCTGTTATACCTCCATTTGCATGTTTCCTGGCCATATAATAAAAATGGTAAAAGAATGAAGTGGTCAGATCCCTAACCTTTCCATTTCTTTGCTTTATAAATGAATAACAGTGATCTACTAGTGAAAGAATGTAGCTAACCAGTGTCATTTGGGATCTTCTAAAGTAGTGCGGAAACTCTGCATTCTTCAGACCAACTTGTGGCATGCCAGCACATTCCTCTCCGATGAGGTGGAGGAATACTGGTGGCCGGGCTGGGATTTGTAGGGCTAGGGCGGGGAGCTGCTGTTTAAAAATACATTTAATTATATTCCTTCTCTGCAGTAATATTGATACCATTTTTAGCCCATTACAGATACTGTGATTTTCATTTAAATCACGTCCATTATCTTATTGACCTACTTTTTATTTTGTAATCAAAATGTTCTATTTTTGGATAGCTTCGCCCAGAATCTTTTCTTAAAAGGTTACAGACCCTTGGTGGAGTTTTTTTTTCTTCCATATCTGCATATGGATGGTCTGCCTCTGTGTTCACTGTATTATAGAAAATGCTACCATATTGTTCTTGTTAAGAGTGTGGCTTTTCTCTATTTAATTTGGCAGGATGCCATGGGACCTCACATCTGGTGACTTTTTTTTGGTAAATGGGTGGAGAGAGAGTTAAGAAATTCTCTTTCTATTCAAATGATAAGCAGAGGTCTGGATTCTCTTTTCTTCCTCTTCTTTCTTTGCTCTTTCTCTGCTCTTCTGCCCTTTCTCTTTTTCCCAGTGTTCTCTTCTTTACCCCCCAACCCTCTCTCCTATGCTGTAACCCTCATACGGATCTGTACTCACTCATGCTCTCTCTCACATGCTCTTTGTGAGAGCCTACTTATTTCAGGTCTTTGTCTTGTCGATGTTTCTTTCCCTCCTCTTTTCTTACTGCCCTCTTCCTTCCCTTCGCTTTCTTGCTGTCAGCAATATAGGCCCATTTCTTCATTTCTCTGCTCTGGCTGGAAGCTCGCTCTGGGAGAACCCCACTGGAGATATTCCTGGGGCTCTGTTCATCAGCAAGTCTTTCCTCAGTGTCTGACCAGGGCCTTGGGACGCCTGGGAACTTTGCAGTTTCCCTCAAGGTTTTCTTTTAATATCATTTCTCACCATCCTTCTTGACACATGAAGGTACCTTGCTCTTTTCTCCTGACAATGAATAGAAACAGAGAATCTTAGGATTTAGAGTGACTGACCATCTCATTTTGCAGGTGGGGAAGCAGAAGATATGAGAATGATATCTCCTGAGATTTTAAGGCAACTTACTGGCAGAACTGAGTCAACATACATCTCCCGCCTCCTGTTTTGGGGTTCTCTTCTCAGCACTCTCTTTCTTCGCTAGGAAGTCATGTAGATGTTGTGTCTGGTTTCTTTCAGTGCTCATTTCTCTCGATCACTCTTAGCCTTCCCAGATTTGTTAGGTTCAAATGTATTTTAGAGTAACTGAGCCTTAGGTGTGTCACTTTCTTGTCAAAAGAAGACACAAAGGGTGAAGTGCAGTGATAAGAGTCTCGCTGGGTTTTTGGGGATTTTCTCAGGATTAGTATTTTGCTCCAGGTCCTTTCTGTTGATGTATTCATTCCTAAGAACCGGTAGATGACTATGACACATAATATTCGAGCTTGAACTCCTTCCTGCCTAACTGGAGTCTCCCTGTTACTCAGGAAACCACATTTAAGCTGTGTCCTGAACTCTGCCCAGCGTATCAGCTCAGCCAGGAAGGATAGGGAATTCCTACTCATGGCAGCCACTTGGGGACTAAGGGAGTAACTGGAGGTCAGGTGAGAGCTTAGCAAGGAGGTCAGCAGCACAGGATACTTTTCAGCCACTGAGATGGTCTCTTTGTTTTCTAAATTTTCACTGTGATTGAGGCAAAACCCAGGCTGTCAGTCTCCTGGGCCAGTGACCCTACACTTTGGGACTTTATAATCTAACAACAATTTTTTTAATTGAGGAGGATCAACATAGGGTTGTTAGCTTTTATCTTGGGAAGAAAGGATATTAAAAACAGTAATAATAAAATTGCCTTATAATGTTATAATCCTTTCATAAAAGAAAAGATATTCAACACCAGAAGTAGGAAGAATATAGTCTCAGAATATGGGATAGTTCTCTATACCACACACATATAGCTTCTGGAAAAATTCATATTGTATTGTTCAGATTTTTCATATTTAGCCACAGGCCAGCATAAATTTTGCCCCAGAAGCAGTGCTGATCTGTGATACTTGGGAACCACAAGCCTTCACTCCATGGCTGGTAATCCCCTGTCCCTCTCTCCAGGGAGAGTACAGAGGACACGTGAGGAGGATGGCATATAGAGCCTCTCATCACTGTCTGGCACATACATAGTAAATGCTCAGTAAATGATGCTTATTTTTATTCTCTCCTGGAGAAGTAAATTAGGCTGGATGTCTATTTCAGGTTGGACTTCAAGGGACACTGCTCTTCTTTGGCTTTTTTCATTGTAGACTAGGGTCTGATCTTCAGCTTTGCAGATCTGAAATTTGATTTGATCAGCTACCTCATGGATGGTCTGTAAAGACTTACACTGCCTAAGTTCACAGGATGCTAATCTATAAAGAAAAATGCCAGCTTATTATTTTGTGGATAAAAGATATGCTTTTTCAAAGACCACATCAATGGCTTGGTCTTCCAAATCCCATGTCCTCCCCACAGTGGGGGAGACATGGGATGGTTGCTGGGGTGGCAGTCACGATGTCTACTTTCCTTGGAGAACACAGAATCAAAGCATAGGAATTGGTTGACTGAGTTTATTCCAGCAAGAGTAAGGTAGAGCCCATTTTATTTCACTGGCATTGCTTTCTCTCTCTTTCCATTGGACATTCCTCTTCCTTGAGAGACAGTAAAGCATAGTGGTTAAGAGCAGAGGCCCTGGAGACAGAAATGCCTGGGTGGGAATCTAGACTTTACCTCCTATTAGTCTATGACATTGAGCAATCTATTGGGCCTCTCTGTGCTTTAGTTTTGTCATCTGTAAAATGGAGATAATAATAGAATTTGTCACACAGGTTTGTTTTGATAAGGAAAGGGGTTGATACATCTAAAGTGCTTAAGAGTGTCTGGCGTATAATAAATGATCAAGTATTTATTATTATTAATGATATTACTGAGGAAGCTAGTTTTGTGGTAGACATGGAAAAATGAATAAAAATCAGATGGGCAGAATTTGTTAGATTTTTACTTTTTAGCTTTCGTTACTGTAGAATTCAGCTCTCCAATAATTTCTGGCTTCTATTTTTACCCTTTGTCATTTCAATAGATTTTCGTATCATGTCACTCTGTCTAGATTGTTTTTCACTGGCTACATTTTGGGTTGGCTATTCTCTGTTGACATGTGGTGAGATACTTTGGTCTGAAGCTGTCAGAGTCTTCTCTCCCCAGGGGGCCCCTTTGGAGAGGCCTCTGTTCTGGGTGTGACGGTCCCTGAAGGGTCTCTTCCCTGGGTCACCACTCCTTGGCTTTTCCCTCTCAAGTATGGACTTTGATTTACTTGCTGGTGGTAGGAGATGCCCCTGGCTCCTGATAGACAGGCACACAGCTGTCTGCTGAGGTACTGAGAGATGCTGAGGTGCTTGCACAGATGTCCTTTAAAATAAGAAGCAAGGATAACAGTAAAACTGATTCTGTGACTAGCTTTTTATGTGCTTCCTCATGCTTTGCCAAGCCCACAGGGCAAGGTGACAAATACTGATTTTTTTTCCCATTTCTCCATCCCCTGGAGAAGTTTAACAACTATTTTCCAGTGGAAGCCAATGTCAAATTGACTGGTATTCAGGATGCCTTTTATAGGAATGCAGGCATTCCATCTAATCTACAGATGTATTTAACACCTGTAGTGTGATCATTTCTCAATTTCCTCGCTAAACTTACAGTGATAAATTATAGTTGATATTGGCCATTAAAATATTTTACTGTGGAGGCCGGCCCAGTGGTGTCATGGTTAAGTTTGCATGCTACACTTTGGTGGCCCAGGGTTCCCGGGTTCAGATCCCAGGTGTAGACCTACACACTGCTCATCAAAGCCATGCTGTGGCAGCATCCCACATACAAAATAGGGGAAGATTGGCACAGATGTTAGTTCACCAACAATCTACCTCAAGCAAAAAGAAGAAGATAGGCAACAGATGTTAGCGCAGGGCCAGTCTTCCTCACACACACACACACACAATATATATATATATATACATATATTTTACTATAAAATATCCTGGGTACATACATTGGGCACTAAAGCAAATTAGTCCACCCACCACCTATCTGTGGTGTAATGAGAAAGTGAAACTGATCATCAGCTAACTTTCCTTCTGTGAGTAACACTATCAGTTCATATGTGAAGACCGTTCCTCACTGCTCTGTTGTGTGTCCATCCCTTTAAGTGCAGGCTTCCTCTCTGACTCCTTTCTCACTTTCCAAGGCAGCTGGAATTAACAATGTGATTGGGCTGTTTGTTGGTCTTGTTTGTTCATTGCCAGTCAAGAAGTCAGAAAGATGCTAGGTTTTCAGAGGGGAAGCGGAGAGGTCACCTGGAGGTACTATCTCTAGTTTTGTAGGCAAAGTTTTCTGTTGAGAGTGTTGCAGCCTGCTGTCAAGGTTGTGCTGGGTTCACTGCTAAGGTGTGCTAAGGTGTGTCTGTCCTGTTCAGTGATACAGTCCATGTAAAGTGACCGCCGGGCTCTTTCCTAGGGGCCAACTGTGTTAGTAGGACAGGTCAGCTGCACTGAGTGACAATTTCAGGAAACTTCACATGAGAACCGTCGAAATCAGCAATGAAGAGCCAGTCCTCTTTCCAGCCATCCCTTGAGATGAGTGTCCTCTTTGGGTTCTAACTTGCAGTTCTGTAGATCTGGATAGTCTAAAGATTGTACAGTGGAGAGATCTCGTTTATCCCAGGAGCTGAGGCTCTGCAGGGTGAAAATCCCTTTAACAGCACAGCTCAACTTCTGGGTCTAGGACCCTGGAGTCAAGAACATTCTGTAGATGAACCATATGATGTGGACATGAGAAGAGCTTAAAGGGAAAGTATAATAACTGTTTGGCTTTCCAGTTAATTGTAAATGTTAGCCTAGGGCCACAGAGCTCCCGGACCTCCTCACAGAGACTCAGCCAGCCTCCTCATGCTCCCGATCTGGGCTGTGTTCTCCCACAGGTTCTCAGCCAGCCCCAAAGTTTTGGCCTTCTTCTCTGGGCAAATGATTGCCAGGTCCCATCTCCAGGTAGCCCCCATTCTGAGCCCCAGACCCACATTTCCAAAAGCTTGTTCGACATCCTGCTCTGGGTAGCCATCTGGCCTGTCCCAGTCAACTCACCCAACAACAGAGTCTCTTCCTCACCCAGCCATTGCCTAAGGCCTGACCTCTCCCCCTATTTGTGGTATTTCCACCGTGGTGTCCACTCAGTCTTCACATGAGCTTCCTTCCATCTTCACAGGGTTCCTCCAAGCCTCTCTACTCCTTTCCCATCATCATGTCCTCCCTTTGCACTTTTGACTCTCACTCTCAAACCTTCTAAAGTTTCTTAAATTCATTAGAAGAGAGGTGAGACTGAGATGCACTCAGTCTGACCTGTGTGGGAGGTAGAGCATGAGCAGATTGGGGCCAGTCTGGTGCTTAGAAAAGGATGACCCTGAGCAAATCGCTTGGCTTCTCTGAGGCTCGGTTTGCTTACCTGTAAATTGGGGATGCCTCGCTCACAGGGGCTTGTGGGGACCTGATGTCGTAAGTGAGGAATCAGGCAAGGACGTAAATGGACCTTGAGAACCAAGCATCGCTTTGATCTCTGGCTCTCTGTAACTTAGAGAGGAGGCATTTAGGACTGAGGTTCCACATTGCTATGATGCTTCTCGGTCCCTTACATTCCCTGGGCACATGGAAAAGTGCTAACATTTGTTCTGCACACTGGGGTCACCTAGCTACCCTGGGCTGTGTCCGGCTGCTTGAGGGCTGAGGGGATCAACATATGCACAGGCCCATGATTCATTCGAGATGTGTCATGGTTGGGAACTCAGTCTCACAGGTCATAAGAGACCTGCCATCTTCCCTGAGGATAGCCATTCTTGTCAGGGCTATTTAAACATGTTGTGTGCATGGGTTTTTTTGGGGGAGGAGTCGTTTGTCTCTTTCATAGCCCGTCCTTCATCTGGACCATGAGCAATCAATTGATGAATCCCTATTCCTGTTCTCATTCTTAAGCAAACATTTCCTGGGGATGCTCTACTTGGTGTTTTGAGGAAGTGAAGGTGGATACACATCGCCCTCCACCTAACCTCGGGGGGAGTTGTCATGAGGTAGAAAAGGACACCTAAAAACAAGCAAACACAGAAAGAGTCAGGGAGCCCGCTGCTGGCGTGCTGGCTGACTTGCAGCTCTGGATGTTCGCTCTGGAAACCCCCTGTGCGGCGTCAGGCCTGGGGCTGCACTTCAGACCACGCCAGAGCCTGCACAGCAGAGCATGCTGGACAGAGCTTAGGGGCCCAGTGTCATCGCTGGGGGTGTACTTGGGGCTGGAAAGGAGTGGGGAGGCAAGCCAAGCCCACTCTAGAGGTCCCTCGTCAGTCTCTCTCCCCTTTTCCTAGGATCTTGGCAAATCTCCTTTCCCAGACTTCAGTGATGTCTAAACTCTCCTTTGTACGGTGCTGTGTTGCTCCCAGATCACCTTATTTCCTTGTATCCTCACGGAAACTTGGGAAGTAGACATTATTTTTATTTTTCCATATTTTAGTGGAGGAAACCAAGAGTCCTCTGAGATGCTGGATAACTTGTTCCAGGAGGCGGTGGGCTGGGGACATAAGCCCAGGCAGCTGTCATTCGATCATTCACTTCTTTCTAGGTACATCTGCCCCAGCACAAGTTTTGCCACAAGTGTCCTCTGTTTGCAAAGTACAGGATAAAGTTCTTTCTAATGCTGAAGAATGTCCCCAGAAGTTTGTGGGAGCAGGAGGGCGGGGTCTGTAAGTCTCCAGGACTGCAGTAGCTCTGCTCAGGAGGACGGCAGCTCAGCACAGGGAGGAGGCAGACCCCCCGGATGCTGCGGGTGGTGAGAACAATCCAGCAACCATGACTCATTTTCCATCTTGGCTAATGTAGACACTCGTGTGCTCTAGACGGAATGACTGGATAAAACATCAACTTACCCGTTTTTTAAAAAGTTTAGAATCTCATGATGTCTTTTAACAACATCCCCTTGAAACACATTTATATAGCCATTTATAAAATGAGTTCTTTGCACAGTTTTTCACCAGCAACTTTAGATGGTTTGTATTAGGCTTGAAATCCAAGCATAGACCTCCGGTCCTTTTAGCTATGGAATTGCTTGCCTATTAAAATCTGAATTTCTCTGGGCAGACATTGAGAGCTCAGGTAAGCCAATCAGTGACACACTATTCATAGGTCTTTTTAGTTCTCTGAAAGGTCTTTCCCCCCATGGACTTGATCAGAAAGCTCCTGTCTCACGAACAGTGGGAATATGGTAGAGCGAGAGGCACAGCCGACTTCAAGTCAAAACACTGGCGTTCTAAACCTCAGGCCAATCCCTTGTTTTTTATCTGAGCCTCAGTTTCCTCATCTGTCAAGCAATGAAAGTGCTTTGTAAATAGAAGAGTGTGATTCAAATCTTATCTTTTGGTCTACATGCATTTTTATACCTAGGGCAAGGATATACATTTACTTGCCTTGACATATTAGATTAAAATAATATAGAATAAAAATTTTTATGTGTTCTAAAGATACATAATGTGGAGTCCATAGGTTTTCTTGTTGCCATTTTATTCCTGAAGAGTTCAAAGGCCTGCCCCTCCTGAGTGTTAATTAGCAGATAAAAGCAGACCTCTGAGGTGGACCTTTGGGGAGTCAAGCTCAGAGTTTCCTATTCTGTGAAGATAGTTCCATCCTAGTCAAATCCAGCATTTGGATCTTCTGTCTCTGCGTTGACCTCAATCCTGAGCGAATTTGCTAATGTGGGTCACGGATTCATTCCTTATGTGAGCGAGTGTGCTTCATACTATTCCGTGACCACAGATCGCACCCAAAGACTCAGCCCTCTGTTCCCAAATACCTGCTATTGGTTGAAAAAAGGCTGGTGTGAGTGTGTGGATGACGTACCCCAAATCTATCCCCACTAGTGGAAAAACATCTTTAGAGGGTCTGAAGCATCTCTGTTTGGTCTGAGGACGGTCCTTTCTGTTAACAGCAGTGTACCAGGAGCTGAATGCTGTTTATCCTCTCAGAGAGGAGAATTACCAGGAGTGAGGCTAGCTTACAGGAGTGTATACATATGATTGAATGCAGGACTTTATCCACCATCTGGGAAAAGTAGTAGGCGTTGAGAACGGCAGCTGCCATTCCCACAAGGAAAAGCCAAGAGCAAGGGATTGGGAGCCCGAGAAGGTTGTCAGGTTTGGTCAGACACAAGGACACTCAGGAGCTTTTGCTGCTGCCACATGTGGCAGCTCTCGCCCTGAGGTTCTTCAAGCGTGCCTCTGACCGCTGTTTTCATCACAAAGGTGTAGATGGACAGACCAAGCATAGGAGAATGAGGTGACCTCTTCAGCCCGGAGAGATCAATAGCAGATGGAAGTGATGCCTGTGGGTACTTTGCTCCGTTTAGTCAGAGACTTGGCGGGGGTGGAGATCCACAGGAGCCGAGGTCGAGCCTTTGCCCTTTCTCTTGTTTTGCACAAGAGGGTATATGATTACTGGACGTATTGGTGGAGACCTCTACTGGGTGGGACATTTACTGATGCCCTACGTCCTCCCCAGGGAGGGTGCTTGTCACCACTCTTCACTCCCTCAGCACAGGATGTTCTGCTGCTGACGACCCCACGCCATCCCCCAGAGAGGTGTGGGACACCGAAGGGGATGCCCTGGGAAGTTCCGCCAGGATTTCCTGTGCTGCTGGGGCAGCTGCCTGCACTGGGCAGCAAACCAAAGGTCACAGACTCTGCAAACGCACGGCCTTTGTTGCTCATGGAAGGCCTGGACCGCAGGGGTCTGAGTTAATTGATCGCACTGGGAAAACTACCCGATTGAAGTTGGACAGAGCAGGATGAGGGAGAAGTGACTGAACTGTTGAAGAATGAGCTTAACTGAAGAGCTTAGCTCCCTCAAATCCTTCATGGAAGTAGGCAGGATGTAAATGATAAATCATAAATAAATAAAACTCAAGAGCTAAATAAAGTCCCTTTAAATATGTCATCCCTCACAGCTGCAAGTGTTACAAGTGGAATTAGCTGGTGTGCACCAGTGTGGGCTTTCGCCCCTTGACACTGAGACTGGATTCGGCCTCAGATACTTTTCATCCAAAATATTTTATCTAAATCCTGTATAGTAGCAATGATGAGTAAAGTGATGGACTGAGACCTAAAGTATCAAACCAAGGCAACTAAGCCAATTTTTCAATCCAGCTGGAATTTTAAGGATTAAAGTTTTTAGTCAAAGGATCTTAAGATACAATGTAAACCTCCACACCTCATGAACACCATCAGATAAATATATACACACACACACACATATGCCATAGACATATGTGTACACATTTACATATATGCATATATATATACACTTATATATAACTAAAAAACAGAATATATATGATATTTATAGAAGTATATATAGACTGTAAAATATATATACTTTTATGCATACTTTATATATATACTTTAAAATATATTATATATTTTATAAATATAAAAATATATTTTATAATATATAAGTATATATTATATATTTTATAAATATAAAATATACATATTATGTTTTGAAGTATATATACTACTACAATATATACATATATACTTATATATTTCTATAATTTATACTTATATAATATATATTCTGCCTTTTAGTTTTTCTCTCTGTTTAGCCAAAAGCATGACTACTTTTTCTTTCTGTCCTGTTTACAGCGGTGTTACTTACTGCATCTTATGAGGAGGTTTATCCAATAATCTGTAAGATGAAAATTGAGCACACAAAGTTACCCCTCAAAGCCTTACAAAGGCATCACGTTAGAGAGCAACCTACAGTCCCTGCCGCGTCCAGCCGGGTTACTTCTCCCCTCTGGCTGTGGACTAGATCATTCGCTGTTTCTTCTGTTGCACCTCAGCTGAGGTACAGAGAAGCTCGCCTGATCTGCTCAACGATCTGGCCCTCTTGCCCTGGCAGGTGTACCAGATGTCTATGGCATGCTGGGTACTCAGTCAGCTGCTCTCCAGGGGGCCCGCCCACTCCTCCAGTCAGTTCATTTGGAGTCACTTGAGAGTATTTTGTCCCCAAATCTGTTTATGCTGATTGTACTTTTTCCATTTGAGAAATGTAACTTAAGTGTTTGTAAACAGATGATGCATGAGTGTGAAAAGTAGAGGTGTTTCCATAAAAACTGTACTGTTGTCTTGGGAAGACTTGTCAATGATGAATTTACTTAAAAAAAATTGTGGCCAAATTAGGTATAAACACGATAACTCTAAAAGATTGGGGGAAAGGCATAAAAAGCTAGGTAGATTCTGCAGGCAAATTGCTTTTCAGCTGACTTTGGGTTTTTTCTCTTCTTTAAAGAAACTGAACCTGAAAATCATAGCAGATTCCTGGTTTATACAGGAAAGACAGTTGGGAATTCCAGACAGTGGACCCATCTTCAAAGATGAGGCATTGTTCCTGTGCCAAGTTTGTGAATGAGCGGACTGGACACTCATATATTTAAATATCTATGAATATATATAATAAATATCAATTTTTATATATTATAAATATCAATTAATGTGTGTGTGTGTATATATATATACATATATACTGAGAGTGTCACTTTTATGAATCCATGCTTTAACCAACTTTTTTTTAATTAACTGACTGTCAACCCAATCGTGTGGGATTAGGAAGTTTCTTTTGTAGTGGCAGTATGCTGTGTAAAATATACTCGTCTACTGAACATGTCAAGATGCTTATACCATGCAAGTTACAAGAGAACTGACAGGCTGACGGACAGCAGACACACATCCAGCTCATCCTGCTCATCAAGGACACATGCTAACTGAGGGAAGTGGGGACAGAACCATCTGCGGGAGCTCCCACAAGCATGCCCACTTTCTCTCTCCCACCCTCTCTCTTCCTCCTTTTCCTCTTTCCTCTCTCCCACCTCCTCTTTTTCTCTCTACCTCTTTCTCCCTAAGCAATGTAGTTTAATTCAAAGAACTGTGAAATAAACAAGGGAGAAACCATTTGGAGGTGAACAACAATATATTTCGAAGTACTTGTTCCAGGAAAGATATGCTCTTTGGCTTAAAAAGTTTGGGAATATATGTATTTTTGTTTGTTTGGGCGTTTTTTGGTGAGGCAAGTTAGCCCTGAGCTAACATCCGTGCCTATCTTCCTCAACTTTATATTTGGGACGCCTGCCACAGCATGGCTTGATGAGCAGTGTGTAGGTCCGCACCCAGGATCCAAACCGGTGAACCCCAGGCCGCTGAAGCAGAGGGCATGAACTCAACTGCTATGCCACTGGGCCAGCCCCAATAAATGGTTTTTAATGCGAACCAAACACACCCAACACACACACACACACACACACACACACACACACACAGAAATTCCTTTAAATGAGCTTTGATTTTATTAAAACGTGACTTAACATTAAATAGTTCAGAAATATATCTGTTTCTCATGAAGTGAGATGAAGATACAGTGAAAGAAATCTTATTTGAAGTATCCTAAAATCCTATGTGTTTTAGGTCATCCTCTATCCTCTTTGGTTGAAAAACCTTTTGGAAGGACCTTCCTCTGTTTCTGTACTCGGTCTAGACTCTGTGTCAGAGCACAGACAACTGCAAGGAAGGTGAGGATGCCTGTGGGTAGTGGACGTGTTAACAGAGGCATCTGAGGACCCTCAGGAAGGAGAATAGTTCACAGTGAGATGGTTGTTGTCTTTAGCAATAATAGCCATATGAATGTGCTTTAAATTATGCTAACGGGGAATGCTTGAAATCATAAAACAGGTATGATTATTGGGTTCCTATTCAACCAGAGAATGCAGATCCCAAAGATAAGCATGCCAGAACATGAATTTCGTGGGAAAGCAAGTCCACACACCTCCAACAAATAAGAGACATCCCCTTCATTTCAGTAATAGGTCTTAGTGGTTTAATTTTGATAGATTATGAGGTATTTTATTCTAGAGCATAAACCAGATGCTTCTCTCCAGTTAATGGGGAACAACTGATGGCTGCCAGATTAACTAGAAAAGAAATGTTTCTCTCTGTAGTTCTGGACAATAATGCAATTTCACTTGAGTGGACTTTGGCATGAATGGATTTGTCTTTTGCCTCTCAGGGCATAGGTCCAAATTTGATGCAGATGGCGGAAAAGATGGATGGGCACTGAGATCTCCAGGTGAAATTGGTTGGATTTCCTCAGTCCTCATTAATTCCTGGTTGATCATCATACATCTCCATCTCTTTGACCCTACATAATGAACCCTGATTTCTGCAGATTTTCTGGGTCTAGAATAACCAAAATGTGCTGACTACACTCTGAACAGATTGAAAGAACTACTCACCTGATATTTCAGGCTTTTGGAAGAAAGGGGCTGTCTCAACCTGAAATCTGGTTTTCCTTACTTTGAGTAATAGTGGATTTTCTTTCCTGGTAAGAAGGACACACAACTGGGCAGGGTGTGAGCGCTAAAGCTCAGGGAGAGAGTTTAAGAGACAGATTGCTTACACTGTTGTTCAGGTAAAACTGAGTAAAAGAGAGACTTTTTGGTTCTTAGATTAATTCTGATGAGAGACTTGTAGCCACTCATGACTAAGCAAGACTGATAGTTAGGGGTCCCCCCTCAGCTCTGGAATGAGGCATAAGAAGCAGCAGTGATTGTGGGAAAACCCCAGAAGCATTGTTCCGGGCACTGGGATGAAGAGGGGACCCCAAGATCAATGGAAGGAGGGACCCATGGGAAGTCCTAGGGCAGCAGCGCTTTGTGGGTTTAATTAAAACAGTGCCTGTGTGAGCTTCTTGACCAAAGGCCTGGTATTCTGATTTACTTCCACATTAGGGTAGGCTTCTTGACATAGTTGTTTTTGCTCATGCTGGAGACTCTCCTGCTAACCAGTGTGTGTTATTATTATTATTTTTTTTATTGTGATTGTCGTATTAGTCCTCATTCTGAGGCAGATGCCTTGGGTTTATAAATAGTATATGTTGGCAGAGACACTTAACTAAGAGGACAAATGATTCCCACTTAAGATGAGAATTTTTATGATCGACAGAGCGAGCATTACCCTTTGGTAGTCACCGGCCCACAGACATATACGTACCCGCGTGTTGGGGGACGGAACATACCAGCCGACTAAACACTGGCAAATCACAGGTGCTTAAGACCCTGGAAGAAAGTGCCCAGGAGGTGTGCACTTAGTTTTAAGGAAAGCTAAATAAGTGTGACGTTTTCAATGGGCCTTTTCTTCACTTAAGCAGAATGACAATATTTTACTAGTCACCCAAGAGATAAACCAAGGTTTAAACCAACTTCTCACCTTTCATTGCAAAGCCTAACCTGAGTAGTTATTAAAAATGAATGGGATTGAAAGAGATGTATAAGCATCTATTTTATTTCCAATTTCATGCTCTTGTATTTTGTACTGTGGTTTTAGATCCGGTTGTGAAGGCTGATTGGGGTGAAAACAGCCCTGAGAGACAGCTGGGCGGGGAACAGCCTGCCAAGTCTGAGACAGAGTCCTCAGATGGGTTCAGCTGTTCCCTACTCACCAGCGTCCTCAGCCCAATTTCCTCATCTTGAAGATGGAAACAGTCATGCCTACTGTCCTTCCATGGGATGCAATGATATCCATGATCGGCACCCCTGGGGACCTGGGGCTGAGAGTCTGAGACTATCAGCTCTCCTCTCTTCTCAGGGACTCCGCACGTGTAGGTCAGGGTTCCAGGTCCCAGGAGGGCAGTGGCTGTAGTCTCTCCCTAAAAGGCTACGCCTTTGTTGAAGACAGCAACTGCAGTGTGCAACTTACCCTGGGTCATTCTGATTGAAGAGTCGAGGAGAAGTGAACGCCCTTCCTCCACATCCTGACATCCTCCCGATCACCGGCTCTCTGTCTTCCCCCTGCCCCACGGGTCCGGTGACTTAGGGGAAGTCTCCGTGGCCACCCTCTCTGTTGCTGTCCCCTGCTATTTGTTTCACCAATAACTGACTTCTAGGTATGGTAATTCTTCATTCACAACTTTGCTGATATCCGTTACTTTATTTTCTAGGTAATGTTCTAGGTAATGTTTCCTGAGCCCCTACCATGTGCAGGCACTGTACTTGCTCTCTGCTCTGTTATTCTTTTGTTAACTCAAGAGAACTGTGGACAAGAGAGGTGGAGAGAGCACCCCAGACCAGACAGCTGTTCCGTGCTGAGGCCCGCCTCCCTCCCAGTCTGCAGACTCCCGTAGGTGCTGTCTTCATGCCTTCCTCGTGCAGTTGTCTTCCAACTGTTCTCCCTTCGCCCGGGTCCCTCCCACAGGCCACCACCAGATGTATCTCCCCATACTCCATTCTGATATTGTTTCTTCCTCAAAAGCTGCCCAGATTTCCACTGCACACCAGCTCTCTCCAGGCGGACCTTGTGTGTTCCCCCTCTTGCTTCCCCCAAACCAGTTCTCAGCTACAACCCAAATGTCCCACTTACTAGTCCCTAACTACTCCTGTCCTCCTCCACTTGGAACAGCCCCCTCGTCTCCAGCTCCCAGTGTCCCCCGTCCTTCAGGGCCTGCGTGCCCTCCTTCACTAGCCCAACTAGAAACCGTTTCTCTCCCCTCTGAGTCTGGGTGGTACTTTTTGTAGAAGCGCTCAGATGGCATTAGGTGTGTGGGGCCTGGTCGTGTACTGTTATTTTCTGTTGTCACAGATCTCCAGAAGGATCTTGGTGTTTACAGGTGAGAAAGCCACAAAGAAGTCTGACAATGCTGGGGCCAGAGTCCATTTCCCCAAATCCCAGACGGGTGGCTTTTTCTACTCTGGCCTTTTACCTTCCGTCCTTCCTTGACAGACCAGGACTATGCCCTGTCTACACTTGAAGTTCAGATAGCATCCAGTGTAGTCACGTACCCAGGCGATATTCAATAAATCTTTGTTGAAAGAAAGCAAAGGAAAGAAGATAGGAAGGGAAAAGTAAAAATAGTAATAGCTAACGCTTATATGGCACTGCTGTTCTAATTCAATCCCCTTTCTAGTTGACTCGCTAGAACATCCCTCTGAGAGAGGGGCCATTGCCGCCATCTCTATCGTATACGTGAGGAGACTGAGGCAAGAGAGGCGAAGTAAGTTGCCCAAGGTCACAGAGCGGGTGAGTGCCAGCGGTGGGACCCGACCCCGGGCGCCTGGCCCCTGCGGCGGTGCCCTCCTTCCGCCGTGTTCAGGCAGGGCCTGCAGGACAAGGAGAGGGAGTGCCGTCTACAGTGCCCGAGGCGACAGAGCCGGGGAAATTCGGACTAGGCTGCCGCGGTGTGTCTTCTTTTAATTCAAACTGAGGCGAAGCCTTGAGCGCCCGGCTCCCTGGAGGAAGCGTCGCCGGCTGAAAGTCACCGTCCGGTGGAAACAGGAGCGAGTGCCGGGTCCCGTCCCGCGGAAGCCCGCCGATACGGGGTGTTTAATGGGCGCTCTTCGCCTCAGAAGTGTGGCTCCTACTTTGCCCGCGGTTCGCGGGGCTGGCGGCATCTCTGACGTGGCGGCGCCGCCCGCTCTCAGGGAGGCAGTCTTCGGGCGCGTGGAGAGGCGGCCCCGCCGGCGCGCGGGAAAGGCCTGCGCCGAGGCCCGGAGCGCGGGTGGCGCGCGCCGAGGCCCGGAGCGCGGGAAACGCCTGCCCCGAGGCCCTGAGCGCGGGAAACGCCTGCAGCGAACCCCGCCGGCGCAGAGGCCCGGAGCGCGGGGACGCTCTTCGGGACGGGGTGAGTCAAGGCTGCAGCAGGTCCGAGCGTCGGCTGCCTTCTGAGGGCTCCCCTCTGCCCCCCGCCCCTGCGGACGGAAAGCACTGCTCTTCCTCTGTAAAAAGGCGTCGTCGTTTACACCCCAGACGGCTGAAACGCTTCCGTGGCGATGCTGTGAACCCCGAGTGTTTGTTGTGGCCCAACTAAGACAACGGTATAGATTAATGAGAAGTGACACGTAGTGCTCTCTCTGCCTGTTTAATTCAAGCAAATCGGCCCAGCTCCATCCCTTGCCCCGCCCCCAGCCGCACCACCCTCCTGGCTCGCTGTGCGTTTTTTTGGCCGCCATCTTGTCTGTTCACGTAATCAAGGAGTCTGAGCTGTGTGAAAGTAGGTTACTGTTGTTCTGGTTTCTTGGAAGAACTGTGCGTGTGTGAGTGTAGCTTTTTATCTGAAAGACTAACCCACAGAGAGAGTCTGCGAAGTACAGGATGAATGGGCCAGGTGACTTGCATTTCTTGGCTCCTACCCGATTGTAGGCCTTGTGCAGTGGATGCAGCCCAGATGGACCCTGAGCAAAGCAGAACTGGGTACACGCCTCTGTGCTGTGTTTTAGCGGTTTGTGACCTTGACCAAATGAATTAGCCTGTCTGATCTCAGTTCCCATCTGTAAAATAAGGAGGATAAGCCTAGCTTGCAGGGTTATTGAAAGGACCGCAAACCCTGGGCGTAAAGTGCCCAGCTGGTGTGCAATAATTGATAGTGGTTTTTGTTGTTACTGCTGCTGCTGTTGTCACTGTCGCTACCACCACATCTCCAGGTAGCTCTTGTGTACGGGAAGAGCAAAGGGGAACTTGACCACTGTGGCCTCCCATGCACACAGGACACGCTTTAATCTTCACTACTACCTGCTTTCCTTACTGTAGCAGCCAAAATTGTTCCTAAAACAACAAGTAAACGTAAAAATTGCCACCACACAAGGATGAAAACAAAGACTGAAGGGTTCCCGCACTCCAGCAGGGGTCTCTTAGCTGAGGGATTCCTTTTTCCTTCCTCGTTTGCTTCCTCCCATCCACAAATATTGACAGGCACTGCCAAGAACATACACGGCTCGGAGCTGAGCCATAGGGGCCGAGGCTGAATCAGACATAGGTTCCATCCTTAAGGAGCTTACCATCTACCAGAAAAGGGGGAGTGCCTGGACACATCTCAAAAATTAGGTAGGGAATGGTAAGATCATAAGAGAGGGAGACCACCAAAGGGCTATGGCATTAGGGTGATGGAGAAATTTTAGCTGGAGTTGAAACATGCAGGTTTTATGAAAGAGGCAGGCTAGCATTGTCATTAAGAACAGAGATGCGGGTTGGACCACCAAGGTTGAGCCTTGGCCTTGCTACTTACACGTGGCTCCTTGAACAGGCTGGGCCACATCTCTGTGCCTCTGCTTCCTCATCTTTACAACGGGGGTGATCACAGTACCTACCCCTCAGGGTTGTTGTAAGGATTCATGAGGTCTGTAAGTGGCTAGAACAGAGCCCAGCACACAGCGAGTGCTGTGTTAGTGTTTGTTAGATGAATTTGCCAAAGGACAGGCATGGATTGACCCACAAGCGAAGGTGGGCACTGTTCTTCCAGATGGAGGGGTAGCATGAGCCGAGGCAGAATCTGCTGAGGTGTAATAGGCTCGGGAAGGTGAGAGAGGGGAAAGGCAGCTTGGGACAAGATTGTTGAGGCTCTTGAGTGTCAGGCCAGAAGTCTTGGACTTTATTGAGCATGTGAAAGGAACTCAGTCTTCTAGAAGTCCTCGGTCAATGTGTGTGAAGCCAGAATCTGAACCTATCTCAAGGTAGCTGTCTACATCTCGTTTCAAATGAATGTGGCAATGAACCAGATGCCAGTGGGCATGAAATCGAAGCTGGGATTATCCAGGCTCAACACGTGGGCCTGAACTGACACCTCAGGGAAGACGCGCAGCAGATCCCAAGCAGGAAGTTAAACTGCAGGGGCAAAAGGAGGGGGATGCAGAGGCCTGGGGTGGGGTGGGGGGGCAGCGGGGAGGGAGTGGGGGGCAAGATACATCACACCCTTACCCCATCCACAGCTTCCTTTTCAGATTATAGATCGTTTTCGTTAGGTTACAGTCAGCTGCTTTGGTTTTGTTTTCATCTTTCTTTTGAGCCTCCAGGTAGATGCCGTCCTCTTTACCCTCTGTGCTAGGGTGGGGTTAGGGATGAGGAAAACCCATCCCAGGAGACTTGGCTTGCAGCATCTATAGACATGGCGCTTTGTCACTCTCAGCCTGTCCTCTGTGCATCTACAGCTGGATCTAGTAGGACTTCAGAAAAGGCTGCACAGGGTTCACAGGCCCTTGAGAGGATGCCCATCACCTTGGGGTTTGTTTTTAAATGAAAAATTGGAGGGGTGGAATGCCTTAGGCTTGATTTGCTTTCAACTTTAGCTATGTAAAGGGTACTTTTAATTTTTAAAAAATCATCCAAGTTATTGCGAGAGGATAATATTGTTTTTTAAGTGTTATGGGACGTGGGGCAGTTCCTAACACCACATGTAAGTCATTTAAAATTCTTTTTGGAACAAGGTAGTATGTAATAACTCTATGTATGTTCCAAATCAAGATCAATTACCATAAAATCTCTGTCGGTAACGTGGGAATAATGAAATGATAAAGTGCAACTGTAAAGTAATTTGTTGCCCTGAAAACTACTATGCATCTTCCCACGAAGTGACGGAGTGCAATATCCCTGCGTTCACTGTGGGAGACTGATCCCCTGGCCCAGGCTGCATTTCGCCTGCCGTTGAGGTTCCCCAGAAGAGATCTTAAATGGTCTTGAATGAGGGGTGCCTGGGGCCCTTTCTCAAAGGTTACCTCGCAATCTAGGAAGGTAGACAGGCACATTCATAAACGATGGGAAGTATTTGCTGATTTGGGCTTGAAAGGCATTTTTTCCATACTCCTCCAGTGGCTCTGTATCAAAGCATAATACTGGTCTTGGAAACTGTTACTTATCCATCACATCTTTCTGAAGAGTGAAGTTTGCCCCCAGCTGTCTGACAGCCAAGTCCCACCAGCTTCAGTAGGAGCTGCACATGTGTGTCCAGAGGCAGAATTTGGCTCTTTCAAATGTAGGCCTAAAGGGCCTGTTTAATATGTTATGTGAGAAAGAGTCAGGTCATATAAATAGTCATGGCTCCCACCTTGAACCAAAAGTCATTCTCATTTGATGCTTCCAAAGTTAGAAAACAATACAGGCAATAGAAGCTTTCTCGGGGTTGGTGAAGAAACCATGGCCGCCTTGTTCTCCACCATGGGTTTTTGACCATGTCAGCAAAGCAGGCTGCCGGCTGCTGTTAGCACTTGAAGTCTGGCTTGGTTTCATTTACTCACTCAGCCTGCTCAGAAGGAACATTCTCGAAGTCCACTGGATCTCCATCTACTGTCAGGGTGCCCAAGCATCCTTGGGGGGAAGCTCTGCAGCGGACCTCTGGGTGCTGGGCCCTGGGCAGGGTGGCACTGCAGCCCTTGGGAGGGAGCAGTGACCCCACCCGGCAGCCCTACCACTCTGCAGCACCCTTCAGCAGCTGAGTCTAAGAAGAAATAGCATAACACTTCTCTCAGATCATCATTTTGGCTGAGCTAAAGGTAGATCAGATTTCCCCCTTAAATAACTGTCTTCTCTCTGTGTAAACAGTCATGGCCATTAGTCTTAGACTTCAGACCTCAGCCCATGGATCTGGACTGGTTTCTTTTTCAGACCTTAACTCTGAGGGCCACTCTTCCCTGCTCTCTGAAGCCTCCGATGCCTCTATCTGAGCCTGCAGCCTACTCTCTGAGTCTTAAGGAGCCATGCTTGGGCCATAGAATTAAGAGGGGATGGGAGGGAAGAAAATTCTTTCACTTCTCCCCCCAGGGACCTAAAGCCATTTCAGCATCCCACAAGAAATGCCAAATTATTAAAGCCTGGTGTTCTTGTGCTTTTGGATGGGAAGAAGAGGTTATGCAAAGGAGGCCTGTGTCCCTGCAGAGGGGATGAGAAACCTAGCAAGAGATTTGTCTCATTTAAGAAGTAAATGTATTCAGTGGCAACAAAGATGCTGCCAAGTAAATTTATTCCATTTTTAGGGAGAAAAGGGCAGGAGTTTTGCTGCTCCTTTAAGTTGCTTTTTAGACATAAATTTCTGCACGAATTTCTCTAAAAAAGTAACACAACAACAGCTTGTTTAAATGTGACCTCTTCAGCATGCCTAAGAATTTGAGAAACAAAAGGGAAGGCAGTGGATAATTGATCCTGTTCTCCCAAGGCCTGTCCTGACGCTCAGCAGACCCTGGCTTGGTCTCTGCCATACAGGGGTTTAGTCTCTGCCAGCAGGAGAACACAGATGGTCTCTCCCTTTCTGCAGATGTCTTTGAATGTCAAAAACATGAGAAGGAAATCCATTGACACTCTTGTCATTGTGACAATGCAATATATCCCTTAGCAGCCATGTAGCCATGCCCCAAATGACACTCAAATCAGTGGGGCAGGGAGAGATTTTTAAAAGAAGGCAGAAAATCCCCTACCATGGAGAGCAGCTTATTTTATAGCCAGGAAGCCAAGGAATCTTTCTGAAATTTTTGCTTGACGGCTAAACTTTAAACTTATTCCTTAGCCACGCCTCAGGTCTAGGTCTGGCTATGCAGTGGTGATAGAACATGAGAAGCCGTGTTTCAGCAGTGGAGAGCTTCAAAGTCTTTAGTTTGTTACTAAAAGTAAGATTTAGGATCTCTGTGAATTAATCAAAATGATTGCTTCTGGTAGGAATTCAATAGAGTTGTCATATCAAATTAAGTTTTATCAAGTTTCGTGTGATAGGGATAGTCACCAGCCTGGATCCCAACACAGCGTGTGCTCACTGCATTTATGAGAGTGAGGCTGGAGTCGCCCTGTAATAGAAATGAGGTCACCTTAATTGGCCTGCTTTAATGCTGTCTGGCTATGGGGACATCAGAGCCCCAAGGAGTAAACTAGTAGCCTGTTGGGAGGAAGATCGCCTGGTAAAGATTCCTTGCCTGCGAGGTTTAGAAAATTCAGTCCTCCAGTAAGTGTCTCGCACAGGAACAAACCTTAACCTAAATATAGAGGGCTAAAAAAGAATCCTTCCATGGTAGGGCTCCCTTAAATTAGCTCAGCTAATCTATTCATCTGTGTGTGCTGACTCGTGCCTAAACATTGGAGGCCAAATCCAAAAAAAGAAAAAGCAAGCCGGTGGCTCAATCCTAGGAAAGATGTAGAATCACTGAGAGTGATCCTGGACAGAGGCGCCACTGCACACCACAGCTGGTCCATGTTAGAGATGCCCACTCCTCACAACCACGCTCATTAATTTACCTCATGCTTTGACTTTGCAAGTGCCTTTGGCATGTTCAGATTTCTCCATTTATCATAATTCTTCTCAATTTTCAAATCATTTTATGGTCCAGGTTTCAAACTTCAGATAAGAAGTTCTGAAAAGATGTTAGCTGTTGATACTTTTAGTACTTTCAGTATTTCCACCTTGCTTGGATTCCCAAAGTATGCTCAAATAAGAACTTTTTTAATAGATGGCCAGGATGACAATGTTCTGGGCCATCATCACTTAAACATAGGAAGCAAATCTCAAGAAAGAGGAGGGCTAAAGAGATTTGGACTCCAATTTTCGTAACTAAAATGGCAGAAGGGAACACGACAGGATGCAAAAGAGGTCCCCACAGCCTAGAGCCTTGCATTACACACTTGCTTCTCACTGAAGCCAGAGACCCTGTTGTACAGTGGAGTTTGCTGTACCTGCTGAAACACCGTGCATGCTCTGCCTGAATTCTGGCCACGTGGTCCCCTCATTTTGTTATCTGACTTGTTATCTACTGGTGACTTCCCATTTCTCTGGGAAAGTCAGCTAGTGGAAGACACCTGAAGAAGAAAGTCAGGGCAAGAGAAATTGTTTGGAAGTGGTCCAAAGGTAGCACTCTGTTGTGTTAGGGGGCTGTGACATTCCCCTTGAAAGGCTGTTATTGATCCTAGGGGTTGTACCACATTACATAGTGTTTGAGTTACTAATTTGCTTGTGGCCTTAGAATCCTTATAATCGGATGGATCTATGCTTTTTGCTATCTTATGAATGTCTCTATTTAAAGAGAACAAAACAATAACAAAAACCCCAATTCCTATTCCCCTGCCTCCTCCACGCATAGTATTCTTCTGTGGTTTATTCCTGAACCTGACTCATTCAGCTTTTCTCCTGGAAGTTGTCAGTACAGAGCCTGGTTAATGGAGAAAATGAGTGCAATGCTCAGGCACAGGGCCGTGACTCATTCCTGGCGTTTCAGGGGCTTTGTAATGGAAATCATAGTTCCAAGCCTCAGTTCTTACCGTGGATATGTGAATATTAATGAAACAAAGCAGAGTCTCCGGGGCTCTTGCATAACTCTCACCATAGATTCAGTGTCTGCTTATGGAGTAAATGTTCCTCTCCATAACCCACACATGCTTGAATACCATAATATTGTTTTAATTAGTCTTTTAAAGCACAGTAAAATATTTGGCTTGGTGAAAGGAGGAAATTCTCTCGTATGTTGGAACTGTTTGGTTAAAAGGGCATTTTTGTCTATGGAATTAGTCTCCTGGGGTTTATACTAGCATCTGAATGCTTTTTAAATAGTCTGATGACCTGCAGCCAATTCTCATTCATTCATTCATTCTCTCTCTCTCTTTCTACCTACCTATCTGTAATTGTGTGTATGTGCAATAGATAGATAGATAGATAGATAGTCTATTGGGAGAGCATGGGTAATTGAAACCCTGGATGACCCCAGTCTTTTATTTTACCTTCTGCTTGACCCAAACTTCTTTCAAGTGACATTCCTTTCTTTGTCCTATATAAGATGTAAAAGTGGTAAAATAGCCAAGAAATAAACAGCAGGAAGAAGTGGCGGAAACAAGGAAGAGAGAGATTGCAAATGCTTATTTTTTATTGACTCAGGCTTGAATTTTGTGTCTGACAGACTGGTAGGACTTTGTGGAACCTCACAGACCAGCCAGTTTCCTATCATTCTTGGAGATTGGGTGGGACAGAAGGTCAGAGATTTGAAGTTGGCTTTTGGTGATTCTTATATGTCTGCAGTCTGTTGGACCAGGAATATTTTGGAGCTGCTAGTTGGAAAGTCGCTATTTTCAGCTAAAGAAGAGAAGGAGCAATAAACCTTCTAACTCAGCCACTTTATTCTGATCCTGTCTTCTCTAACAATAGCTCCCTGCTGCATGCTCTTAAAACACAAGTGCTAATATTATGAGAAATAAATTATAGGAAAAACAGTCTAATCTTTTCTAAAAGTGCTAAAAATACCAATCTGCAACCAGGAACTTTTAAACTTTCTTCCCTTTTCAGATGATGCAGGATTCTAGGCAAAGACTAGATTTCAGAGGGCACTCAGGCCAGGGCAAGAGTGGAGATTCAGCTTATAGGAGTAAAGGTCTTTAGACAAGGACGTTCAAAGGGAACGCCTTGTTAGGACGCTAGTGCTGAGTCTTTAGGTGCAGAGACCATTGTTTTCCGTGTCTGTCTTGGGAAGCGGCTGGTGATGGAAATGGATTATGTGAATTTTTTTCTTATGAGGAAACTGAGCCACAAGAGGTTACATTCCCAGACTTAGAACCTAGGGGTGTGTCCCTGAGGTCTGGTCTGCAGTTGGAAGACAGCTCGGCACCAAACTGTTTGGCATTGCTGGTTTCCCCATGGGAACCCTTCCATCTGCTTATCCTTGCCAGGCCCGTCTCTCAGAACGTGTGAAGGGAGATACTTCTCTGTGATAGCCTTCAAAATTTGAAGAAAGGATCTAGTCTGGGAGCTGAGATAGAGGGGACAGGATAGGATAGTGACCTGGAGGGTTTGGAGGCAAAGTGATGGTGGGACTGGTGTGCGTGTCCAGAGAAGACGGAGCGTGTGTGTTCACGTTCCCACTGGGGTCCCACTCCTTTATCTTCTGGTCACAGATGGCTCACGTCCAGTCCTCTGCCATCCTTCGCTCCTGTGTTGTGTCTGCCGGGAAATCTCACCAGCATGTCTGAGGTCACTGCATATTTCTTTATACAGAAATCTTTTCTTAAGTTTCATGAAGTGGTAGAGTAAGAACTATGTAAGTCTTAATACACCTGATAGATTTTCTCTTTTTAAAAAAAGTTACTTTTCAGAAAATAAAAAATAATAAGACATTCCTGGTGAGTTGGGTTCTCGTTCCCGCAGCTGCTGTGGGTTCCGTCTGGCTGATGTGGTGTGTTTTCAGGTGTGTGAGTGAGAGGCCTGGATTGTGGATGTCTCTGGACTACGGGCAGAGATAATGTTTAAGGTTGTAATGTGGGTGCTGAGAACCTTTTAGTGTATGATTACTTTTTGATATGGTTATTTTAAGGGAAAGTTAACTCAAGTTGCTTAAATTTAGCCACATTTCTTAAATATTCTTTTCTGGAAAATTGAAAAGTGACTTAGTTAAAACAAGATTCAGAAACTTTTTTTCAGCATGTTCTTCAGTTTATAATGTTAAGATTTGAAGAAAACTTAAAGTACCTAGCATCTCTGAGACCTGATGAACCAGTTCATATTTTTACTTTTTTTTTTTAATTTGAGAAGCTGTTGCCGTATAGAGTAAAAGAAACTCATGCTTCTAATCTTTCTTGTTGACGTTGCCAGTGTGAATGTTGTTATTGTTAGATAATCATAATGGTATGTTCTGGAGGCTCTTCTCCCCTCATCCGACACACCCAATGCACTCATACCCTGCCAGCACAGCCAGAGAAAGAAGAATAAAGCAACATCTTATTTGCTTTCAGAATTTGATTCTCTATTGCTTTGGAGACATGCTGGGATTTGCTCTTAAATTGTTATTAAATTTCTAGTGTCCTGAACAGACATTTCTCCAAAGAAGATATACAGATGGCCAATAGGCACATGAAAAGATGCTCATCATCACTGATCGTCAGGGAAATGCAAATCAAAACTACACTAAGATATCCCTTTACACCCGTTAGAATGGCAAAAATAACCAAAACAAAAAGTAACAAATGTTGGGAGAGGTTGTGGAGAAAAAGGAACCCTCATACACTGCCGGTGGGAATGCAAACTGGTGCAGCCACTATGGAAAACAGTATGGAGATTTCTCAAAAAATTAAAAATAGAAATACCCTATGACCCAGCCATCCCACTACTGGGTATCTATCCTAAGAACCTGAAATCAGCAACTCCAAAAGTCCCATGCACCCCTGTGTTCATTGCAGCATTGTTTACAATAGCCAAGATGTGGAAGCAACCTTGGTGCCCATCAACTGATGACTGGATAAAGAAGATATGGTGTATATGTACAATGGAATACTACTCAACCATAAAAAAGGATGAAATCATCCCATTCACAACAACATGGATGGACCTCGAGGGTATTATGTTAAGTGAAATAAGCCAGATAGAGAAAGACAATCTCTGTATGACTCCACTCATATGTGGAAGTTAAACGTGTAGACAAAGAGAACAGATTAGTGGTTACCAGGAGAAAGGGGAGGTGGGGGGTGGGTACAAAGGGTGAAGTGGTGCACCTACAACACGACTGAAAAACAATAATGTACAACTGAAATTTCACAAGGTTGTAACCTATCATAATCTCAATAAAAGTTAAAAAAAAAATGTCTACCCAGGTTTAGATTCATTTGTAAGAAGAACCAAGAAAACGTAAGGGCACTGGTGAGGCTGCGCCATAGAGACCTTTCTGCAGCGAGCCTTCGCATAGCCTCACAGCAAGGACGGTGGACACGGCGCCGGGCCGGGGAGCGGGACTTGGGGCTGTGTGGATGGCCTAGGGCACATCGCTTCACCTGCACTAGCCTCCTTTCCTCACCACTTGCCCAGTCATGCTTGTTTTGAAAATTAGATGTGATAATGTTTAGAAAGAGATTTTGCAAGCTTTTTAAAAAAGTACTCCTCAGATGTTAGATATTAATAAGTTAGAAACTAAAACAGAGGTTGAGTAGGTAAACGTAATTATGTGTGTTATCGATCATTATGTGTGGGGAACACTGGTAATTTTGGAAAAGTTTTTAGTCTCTTCTTGATAGGACCCCAAATGCAGAGAGACCAGTTCAGCAGTTTCGTTAAGTTTAAACAAAGTGAGAATTGGAAATCTCCCAAAGGATAAGCAGAAATAAGCTGTGACAGACCACTGCTCCAGATGATGGAAAGATGTATGACCGATGCAATACCCGCTTTAAGAAGAAACACAGAGCCATTGAAGAGAGCTATTGTAACATACAGGGTTGGTTACAGGACTGGCCTTACAGGGAGTGTAGGATGAATGTCATGAACACGCCTGAGGTGGGTATTCCATTAAAGGGCTGTTTGGTTCAGGAATCCCTGGGTGAAGAAGGAGCCCTCTCCTCATCCCACAAAATGGCCTTTAATGCTCAGGGCATGGGGAGTCTGCTGCATGCATGGAAGAATCTTGATTATTCTTCCTATGAGTTTACAGAGGAAAAGTCCATAAGTTGTACTTAGTCCCAAGACTCAGAAAGCAGCAGAAGTAGCTGGGACTCGCTCGGTTCCATGTTGGCCTCCTGTCTGTACTGTTTCATTCCATTTGCTGTCCTCTGTGGCATCTTCAGAGTCGGAGAAAAATAAAATAAGGTGGTTTCCTGGAGGCTGTTGAGTGCTGTGCCAACCGTAGCCAAGTGACAAACACCCACCATACTTGGGCCACCTCTCAGCCAGCACCCCTCCCAACACACATCCCGCTGAGGGCTCATCCTCAGAACCCCTGACATGTCCTGAGTCCTGGTAACCCTGCTGATGTTAATGCTTACTGATCATCAGTTATATTTTAAGCATTTGCTTTTGTTTCAAAAAGTATTTAAGATGGAGTTTCTTGGCACATAATCAAGTTCCCAAGATGTGCACTGATGCTCTGGCCTTCATGGTCTGAGGCTCCAGAACACTGGGGAGGGCTGTCATCTCTTGGAGTCACAGTCATCTCCTTTCTGGGGTACCCCTAATGGGGATGGAATAGCAGGTAGATGGCATCTGATGCCAGGATATCTTGTAGGGTTGGCCTAAAACCCAGACACATGTGGTTGTGAAGTAGGACAGAGTCCAAGGCACAGGACCACACCAGGCTTCATGGAGGGTCAAGGAAGCCCCGTTTCTGTCTAGGAAGACCCACGTGGGTGGTGGTGATGCCTGAGCCCAACACAGTCACCTATAATTCCTAAGTTCTTTGCTGAGAGGGCTTATTCGAGGGAGGTTGAGAAGATTGCTGGAGGGAGGCTGAGCATGAGATTGGGAATTCAGAATGACCTTTTCTCTATTAAATTCCTTAGCTTCCATGAGAAGAATAAATTCCATCAATTCTTCCATTGAGAATCACTTCTCAGCTTGATTTATTTTTACATCAGAGCCCACCACACACGCAAACTCATGCTCTTTCCAGCAGAGCTCTGAAAACATTCATCTATCTGCGTGTTTTTAATCAGAAAATTTGGATTACTTCCTGCAGATTGCCTGTTTCTTGAAGGAGGAGGGGAAGATGGCACAGTAGTCTTTTTGAAAGGATTGTTTTAAGTGATTGATTGAGCCAAAAAGAAATCACCTTTTTATTCTGCAAGGCAAAGGCTTTTTCAGGCCAGCTGATTGGAGTCTAAATTGTTCCACTGAGGGGAACGGGAGGCATGTCTCCAGGTGTATCCAGGTGGGCACAGTCTTTTAGTGAGTGGCGCATATATGAGATCTTCTGTATGGAATTCCTGGGGCCGGCAGACTCACAGAGAAGGGGTTTGTCAAATCTTGTCATTTCAGACTCCAGGCTAAATATTGGCATAGAAAACAGAGATTTCCACAGTCAACCCATCATTGGTTCAGATGTTAATAGAAAATCAAGAGTCAAGTAAAGTTAATAGGTAGAGATTTTAAAGTCAGGCTTGGTTTCAATTTACGTGTGGTTATTCTAACTGGTCAGAGAGGCACTCTCCCCAATACCCTGGCGCAGGCGTAAATTACTCACCTGTTAAAGACGATGTAACTTTTCTTTGAGGGTGCCACCTTAAGGGTCATTAATTTAGCAAATTAACTGACATTCCTAGAAAAGCTCCATGACTTGTGCCAGTGAATATTTACCCAGTTAGTGACTCTTCAGATGGCACCCCAAAATCACTGGTCCACTTCCAGGATGAGCAATTGACTTTCAGGAAGTGGGTTACTCACTTGTGCAATCAGATCAACACCCACGATGCTCAGTTTCAACACACTTTAAAATGCAAATGGAAACTTTCCTACCTCAAACTTTCAAACCTTTTCCAGATGGACCGAGAGGGGCGAGTGCATGGAGCCCAGGGAGGTTGGTCCAGCTTGGTGGCTGAGCACCATGATGGTGGCCACAGGCTCGTGCTGGGTGGCTGAGATGAGGCATCCTTGAGTGCCTGGAGAGAGCTGCCTCCTGTGCCCGCCCCATTTGCATTTGCCAAACGCCCACAAGAAACAAGGGCGATCTGTGGAGAGGCCAGGGTGTGCTCAGCTGAGAGGCTGCCCCACCCCATGCCCCCTTGAATTGTCTCTGCTCGTTTCACTGCTCAGCTGCAGCTGCCCACAGCTGACTGGGAAATGGATCTGGGCCTGAGGAAGCAGCAGCAGGGGCATGGGGTGGAATTCGGTATGTTTTTCGCACGTGGCCCCTTTTGCCCTGGTAGCCGCAACAGGGAGTCAGGAGGCCCACACTGTGCTGCTTTTGACTGTGGGTTAAGCTGGGTGCCTCGGAGGGCGACACTGGGGAGGAGGTGGCCGAGCGCAGTCTGCTGTTCAGTTCTGGGTGCCAGGTTTTCAAAGAGACATTGAGTGGACCCAGAGGAGGGTGGCCAGCAGTCTGTGGGGGTCTTTATATTGCATTCTTTCAGGATTATAAGCAACTGGAGATTTTTATCCTGAAAAAATTTAGGGGGATGGCCATCTTGTGAAAGGAGAAGTAGATTTTTTTTGTGTATTTTGTTATACATAAAATTATATTTAAAATTTGCCATTTTAATCAATTTTAAGTGTACAGTTCTGTTATATTAATTATATTCACAATGTTGTGCTACCATCACCACTATTTATTTCCAGAACTTTTTCATCATTCCAAACAGAAACTCTTTACACATTAAACAATAACTGCCTCCTCCTCTCAAGCCCTGGCAACCTCTATTCTACTCTCTGTCCCTGTGATTGCCTGTTCTGGGTACCTCATGTGAGTGGAATCATACCATATTCATCCTTTTGTGTTTGCCTTCTTTCACTTAGCACAATGTTGTCAAGGTTCGTCTGTGTTGTAGCATGTGTCAGAATTTCATTCTTTTTAGAGACAATAATATTCTATTGTATGTATAGACCACATTTGTTTATCCATTCATCTGTTGATGGACATTTGGGTTGCTTTTGGTTGTTGTGAATATTGCTGCTATGAACATGGCTGTACAAGTATCTGTAGATTCATTCTTTGTGGTTTCAGAAAAACCGGCATCTGTTGAATGGGAAGAAGTTGCAGAGAGGCCAGTTCTGGCCTCAGTCCTCCTGGCTCTCATTGATGGTAGAGGTAGGCTCCCTATGGCTGGGGAGTAGCTCAGCCTGGGAGACCCATCAGGGAGGAATCGTGTGGTGGGGCTCCCACAGCTAGCAAAGGCAGGGCCAGAGGGTCTCTGAGAGCCCTTCCATCTCCAGAATTCTGTGAGTCTCAGGCAGGTGGAGTGTGCGTCCTAAGTGAACCATCTGGAGAAAAAGAAAGTGGTGTCTGGTCAACTTTCCCCTGAGGAGAAAAAGGGGAAGTGGAATGGCAAATTACCTACCAGTCAGGAGAGGTGACTTGTGAAACTATCTTGGGCCTGGACTTGAGATCAGAGGCTGGTGATGCTATGAAGCTTAAACAGAGGCCCTGCATAGTCTGGCAGAGATCTTGCCAGAGCTCCATGGAAAGCTTTCCTCCACACTAGCATCCGAGAGTGGGGTGGGGGTGAGGTCCGGGGTTCTCGGCACAGTCCCCTCATGTCTGCCGGAAAGAGGGCTGCCCCCTGGGAGACCCGTCTGAGCCCCATCCCAGAGCAGGTCTGGAGTCCGGGTGGGGAGTGAGGGCAGGTGGAGAATGCTGGACTGGGGAGTGTTCAGGAGTGAGAGTCAGCTGAGGTAGGGATGCCCTGGGATCCAATACAATTAGCTTCCTTCTGGTACAGTGGGGGGGTTTTCTTATCATTAGTTGGGGAGGCCTAGCCAGAGAATTCCAGTATTCCAAAGTGAGTTTAATTGTGGGTGATTTCATTCTGCCTTTTTTATGTCGAAGCCAGGGACTTGCGTCATATAACAGTGAATTCAGGAGATTTTTATTTGCATGTGAATCATAGCTTTTCCAGCTGAATGTCACTTACTTGGAATTTTCGTCTGATTTTGTTTTTGTTTTTGTCTCTTGGTGTTTTTCCATCAGGCTCTTTGGCTAACCAGAAAAAAAAAAAATAGAAGAAGGGCTCAATCTGACTGGAGCAGGGTTTGAGTTGGCAACTCAAAAAGGAGAGTATTATGAATGTGAAAAAAAGAAAACGGATGCTTTATTTTGCTTTGAGGAAGGGACTGAGGCCAAGTCAAATTGAGAGCTCTAATTTGGGAATGGTGTTATTACAGGTCATTGGGAGTTGGTTACACTCTAAATTAGGAGGCCAGTCACATGAGGAGGCAGCAAAGGCGATCACATGGGGGACTAAGTTGGGGCTCTTCTACAATGAAGTTTTATTTTATTTACTACACGGTTGAAATGTACTTCTGTCATGTTGAGAAACCGAGTCGCCTTATTGGCTGCCGAGTGCTCTCTGTCTTGGCCCGTCAGTTGTCTTATAAATGAGCCAGTTCTTCCGATATGTGTGCTTTATTTAGGCACTGGAATTTGTTCAGTGATTAGTGGAGCAAGCCATGTGCTAAAGGTTATTTTTCTATTCTTCACCTTCACCTTCAGATCTGATTCCAAGGGGCCTGCTTCCTTTTCTTCCAAAGGCTCTACCCATTTTAGATCTCAAGGTCAAAAAATTCTGATAACTTTAGAAATATATATGTATATATAATATATATCTAAGTAAGTGATGATCTCTGTTTATTAGATTATCTTTCATTTTCTCAGTACAGTTACTGTCAGCTTGCAAAATAAAAACAAAAAAAAGATGAGTCCTGCCCCACGATGGGCAGTTAGGAACAAAGTGTTCTTCCTACCCCAAAACTGCAGACTTGCCATTCTTGGCATCGTGGGGATGACCAGAAAGGGTTGCGTGTGGTAAGCTGCTGATTTTTCTTGGAGAGTCAAAGTTGGCTTTCTTGATGTATAAAGCCCTGATTAGTTAGCTGTGTTTGAAATAAAAACAAAAAAGCAGCCCAAGAAGAATATCTAGAATTAGTGTCCCTGCAATCAAGTTGTGCTCATGGTCCTAAATGGGGCACATTACTAAGCCTGTGACACAGAGTCTGCTGGTGCTTCCGAAGCACGCAGACCAGCATTGCTTGTGATCGGGTTAGGAATAGAAGGTATGTGGAAACTTTCTATAAAAGGCTGCTGGATCCCTTGGATTGGTGTGGACAAGTGGTCAGGAAGCTCTGGCACTGTTTACAGCTGTCCCAGGGCATTGCCGTGTGAACTTGGGCGAGTTTCTCTGTGTCTCAGTTTCCCTGAAGACCATGTTGGTTTTGGGAGGGGAGGATGAGGGCTCCTGGAGATGTATGAGATGTGAGATGTTATCAGGTAGGTGGAGGGAGCATGGTGTCATGTGTTGTCACGAGAGCACAAATCAGAGCCATATGTCCCCACACAGGGCTGGGCTGCTAGTCTCTCCTCAGGCATCATTGCAGGGAGGGTGATGCCTCTGATGTCACAATACCCAGCTGGACACTCAATAATGATGAGCTGTGGCCAGTGGACACCAGAGGAGGGGAAGAAAAGGAGGATAAAGTGGAGAGGGAGGAGATGGAGCAATCCCGTATGTGATAATTCCATCAACTCACAACATTTTCACCTAACATCTCGTTCAACTGTAATGTGTTCAGCTCCACATAACCTGTATAGCGTCTGTGCCCTCCCCCTCAGACTCAGCAAAATAGTATGGTCCTCTAATCAAGAGATTTTGCTCCTGTTGCTGCATGTTTCGTGGTTCATCGTCAGACCCGTGAGTTGATACTTCTTCACCAAACGCTCTCCAGAGCAGCCATTTAGAGGTAATGCTCTGGCTCTGTGGTCCAGGCTCCTCTGGGCCTCCTGAGAGCAGCCCAAAACTCTGGGGATGATGTGGGGTGGCTTGTGAGGGTGTGCTTCTATGGCGAAGATGCTTTAAAATGGAAATTCTCACCTTCGTTTTATTCACGAGCCGCCCCAGGCCTGGTCAGCTTTGTCTCATGTTCTGATGGCACTCTTCAAACCCAGCTGTGCCCAAGTCCAGCCCCAGAAGGCCCTCTCACTCCTTTTAACTGGCTATATTGCTGTGAATGGAAAACTTGAGAGATCAGTCCTGTCCTAGAATTATTATGACATTTTGCTTGCTTGTTATGTTTTTTAATCCAACAACTTCCTCTTAAAAGCAGGTCCTTGCCACCCTTTGAAGTGATCCCCTTAGCCTTTCTCCTGGTAGGAAATTTATTTTTCCCGCCTGATTTCACATTAGCCTTAACCTGCTGATCATCCCAAAGCTGGAAAGACCAGTGGTTCTCAAACTTAAGCCTGGATCCAAATGACTTGAAGGGATTTTTAAACACAGAGTCTCTGACTCAGTAGATGTAGCTAGGGGTTGCAGAATTGGCATTTCTAACAAGTTCCCAAGTGTACCAACTGCCTACACTTTGAGAACGAGTGCCTTAGGCCTTTTTGGCTCTCGCATTCTCCCCTCCTTCCCTCCCCCAGTCTCTAGGAAGGGGTCCCACGGAGCATCATCCTGGTCTCTTAGATGATGGTGACTGTCACTAACAATTATATAGCATTCACTATAGGCCAGACAGTGGTCCCCATGCTTCACACAGATTAAATAATTCAAACATCACAATAATCCTGTGAGGTATCCCATTTCCAGATGAGGAAACTGAAATGTACAGAGTGGTTAAGTGAATTGCCCAAGGTCACACAGCTAACTAAATGGAAGATCTGGATTCAAACCCAGAAAATACAGCTAGAATCTGTGCTCTCAATCACTATGCTTTATTATCTTTCTTTTCTCTTCCTTCAAGTCACTTAGAGCACCTGATACTCCTACAGTTCTTGGAAGTAAATACCTCGGAACAGAGCCCCAAGACAACCGAGCCCATCTTAGGTGGTTGTAAGCTGTGTCTTGGGGTCCAGGTCTCAGGATGGCTTGGCTTTCCCACCTGTGTGTGTGTGTGTGTGAGTGGAGTAGGGGAGGTGGCCTTAGAGAGTGGACAGGGCCTCAGGAGGGACTCAGGAGGGGGCTGATGTGAAGACGCTAGGGGGCATCTACCTGTGAAGAGACCAGAGCTCTCCCTCTGCTGGGGCCCAGTGTCCCCCACCGTTCTGCCCTGGTCCAGAGGTTTCCATTGTTGACCCTTAACCTAACCAGAAACTTAATGAGAGACAGACAAAGCTGAGAAGAAACAGATCTGCCGTGTTGCATCCGTCATAGGAAAGTGCATGTATCTCTTGTCCAGTTTGGTCCAGCAAGCCTGCGTCATCAGCACCAACCTAGGCAAGCGAATAGGAGACACAGAACGGGAGGCATGGTCGCTGCCCTCCAGGAGCCAGCGGTCTGACTGAGCAGAAGGAGCGTCGTACCAGTGTGCACATCGCTGAGCTAACAGTGACGTGGGAGGCAGTGAGGGCCAGCGTGGACCACAGGGCTCAGGGAGAAAGGCAATTTCTTAAACTACATCGTGGATGACGATGGGGGCGGGAGGGAGAGGGTTTGGATGTATACAGGGAGCCCCTACAGCAGAGAGCATGGTGATAAATAACCTTCTCTTTTAAGCTTTAATAGCCACAGGTCAAGTCTCCCCTGGCATAGTGATAATCAGTTAAGCCCTTTATGTTTTTCCAGTAAATACTGTGTTAGATACTGGCTGGAGGTCTGCAGGAGGTTCTGGGGTTACTTTAGAAAATGGATTCTCTCCTTACAGAGTTGCCTGTTGGTTCTATAATTGGAGACCTTCTTAAAGTACTTCCCTACCCCTCTGGTATGATTCTCTCCAAATTCTTTGTACTCCAGACATTTCTATGGGGTACAAAGCTTTACGCATGGCTATGTCTGAAGTGACACCCCACTGAAAAGGACCGATCCTAGCAAAATACCTCCACCTGCAAAGGTGGTGGTGTAAGCCTAGATGAAAACAAAACAGGCCACTGCTATCACTGCCGACTCTGGACCAGAGTGGCCTGCGTCCTCTGGCTGGCTCCATGCTCCTTTGGGTTAGAATTCTAGACAGTGTGTTTGAGACTCAGGAAGGATGAGCAAGAGGCCCTTGTCCACAGACCTTGTAGCTGTGGGCTCTGAGCCCTTGTCTCCTTCTGCTCCTGCAGCATTCCCACAAAGTCTAGTAAAGCCAGGGGTCCTCATCTGGTCAATCCTCCTAATTCTGCTGCAGCCACTGACCTCTGGGTCTATTTAATTTCACGGCGGGGTGCCCAGAAGGAGGGAAACAGCCTTGGCCATTCTCATTCCTGAGTAGAGAACTTCATCCTTTACCATCGTCCTTCCTGCCTTTTCTCCTTCTTACCCCACTACCCCGGGGGACTTTAGAATTTAAAAAGATCAAAAGATCTAAAAAGTCTTGTTCTGATGGCACCGACAGACCTACTAATCTAAAAATGAGTTTAGTGCACAAGTAACAGGTGAAATTAAGCTGCCTTCTCTGCTTACCTTTGCGTAAATCTTGGAGTTGGCTGATAGCTCAAGAGAACTAGAAAGGGAGGCGTGCCTCTAGCTCCCTCTACAGGGCCGTGCCTCATAAGGACTAGAGCAGGATTGGTTATGTTCTAGGGTCGGTCGCCCAGCTCCGTCCTTGTGCAGTTGACTAGGCTCTTCTTTTCAAATATAGTAACAGTTCATTTGTGACCATGGATTTGAATAGCCTGCCTCCACAAAGTTGTTCATTCTCTCCTCTGTAGAATAACTTGTACATGTAATTCAGATTTCATGCCTAAATGAGTGATACATAAATTTTACTATCACCTTTGCTAACATGTATATTTTGGGAATATATATGTGCAGTTCCTTGGTGACAGTATTTACAAAGTTACACACATCACAGGGTCTTACTTCCATACTTATACTTTGGATTCCTATATGTCAAAATGGGAAATTTTGTCTATAAATTGTCAAGCAACTTCCTAATTATTTTAGAAAGCGTAAGACCCAGTGACTTAACAGTCCAGACTCATTTAAAGACATCGAGTGGCTCCCTAATGTCAGAGGTGACACTTGTTCACTCTGGCCGTTCCTGGACTCCTGAGGTTTATAAACCTATTGTGTGAAGTGGCTCTTGTTCAGTGTGGTCTGTTGGATGAAGTAGGAACTATTCTTTTGTGATTTGACCTGTTTATATTGCTCCCAAGACACTCCTTTGTTGACTCTGTCTGGACATTGCCAAGGATTTTGGTCTTAGAGTTCGTTAACAAATAGTATAGCTGTTAGGCTACCTGGACCGGGGGTGCTTCTTTCAAGGTCCTCGTGTCTAGTGCTTCTCGTGGAACAAGGCTTGACTCTAAGTGTATAGTTCAAAGCATATCGTTCTCCTTTGCAAGGTTGGCTTGAGGACTGCTAATTCATTATTTTGAAATACTATTGGAGAGTCACTTTGTGGGATGGGGTTTTGTCAGCGGTGGTCTGGGAGTGTGAGAGTGGCCCCAGAGATTAGCGAATGGGAAGCTTCCTGCTCGTGGGACATTTTACAGCCTCTCCCCTGAGGGGATTTTGGTATAAAAAACTAGCTGAATGTGGTTTGCCAGGATTTATCTTGCATTTGTCAAGAGTAAGGTAACATTTTCTTCATCTCTAATTTATATGACTCTTAGGAGACCCATTCCTATGAGATTTTATTAGAACATAATCACTTATGGCCAAAAAAACTTGGACATACGACAGTCTTAACACAATCCTATTGGTATTGGTTTTCTTTCTTTCTTTCTTCAACAGATGTTTGCAAAAGAGTCGTATTAAATACATTTAATTCTGCTGTCTCAGCCTCTCAAATCTTTATCATGAAGATTACTTTAATTGGTGTCAGTTACAATCAGGAAAGGCATACATTATGCTTTTGTTTTCAAGCATGTGGGGAAATTTTTCATCCTAAATAGACGATAGAGAAAGGGGATGTACTAAAGATTTTGAAAATTGAGCTAATTATTGTGTTTTCCTCTTTTACATGTTCCTGTTTTTATTTGACATTAAAGCTAAAAGTAATCAAAATTCTGCAGCATCATATGAGAAAGAGGTGACTGAACAGTTTTCGGGTGACAGTTGGTATCTACTTTTGTTTGCAAGTCACCCATTCCATCAGTCTTAATTTAAAGGAAATTTCTAGGAAGTACCTGAGATTTTGAGTAAGAAATCACATAGTCTGTTAAACCACTATCAAACAAAATGCCTGGGGACAACTTTGTCTAGCCATTAAAAAATGTGATTAAGGAAATGATAATGCATGGGAACGTGGAGACAACACTACCTCGTGGAGCTTATGGTCTAGTCGAGAAAGACAGAAAGTAAGTGTAATACACAGCACATCACAGGGTAAGTGCTATGGAGAAAAATAAAGCAGGGCAGGGGGGTAGGGAGTGTAGGGTGAGGGGGTAACGTGGGTAATTTAACATTGCGTGGACAGAGAAGGTCTCACTAAGAAGGGAACATTGGAGCAAAGACAGAACTGTGGGAAGCTAACTGTGGGTCTAGGGGAAAGTATTCCAGGCAGAGGAAATAGCAAGTGGGAAGTTTGGGAGGTAGGCGTGTTAAAGGACCAGCAAGGAAGCCAGTATGGACTGAACTAAATGGGGACAGTAGTAGGGGTTGGGGCTAGATCACAGAGGGGCTAATTGTATGGCTTCTACTCAAAGTAAGATGGGAAACCATTGGAATGTTTGATCACAGAAGTGACATGGCTTAGCTTCTAGTACAGGAAGACTATTCTGGTTGTTCTGTTGATAATAGACTGTTGGGGGCGGGGGGTGGAATGCAGAAGCATGGTGAGAGGTAGTTAGATTCTGGATATATTTTGAAGATTCAGTGCACGGGATTTGCTGACACATTAAATATGGGATGTAAGAGAAAGGAGTCAAGGATACTCCAAGGTTTTGACCTGAGCTACTAGAAAGGATGGAAAAGCCTTTTGCTGAGATAGAGAAGAAGAGCCAAAGAGCAGATCTAGTGAGAGCGAGAGCAAGAGATCAGCTTTGGGCATGTTAACTTTTTGAGATCATCTGAGTGGAGATGTAGAGGATGCAGTTGGATATGGGAGTGTGAAACTCAGGGAGAGACCT
The DNA here is from genome assembly GCF_021613505.1 of Equus quagga. Classification (NCBI taxonomy): domain Eukaryota; kingdom Metazoa; phylum Chordata; class Mammalia; order Perissodactyla; family Equidae; genus Equus; species Equus quagga. The sequence goes on from NC_060286.1 coordinate 2,044,381, forward strand.
GGGCTGGTGATACAAATGTGGGGGTTGTCTGCATACTCGTAAGAATTGGTCAGAGCCAGGTGGAGGTGTCAGAAGCCTGAAGGTGAATCCCAACTCTTGACTCTTGGCTGAGATCTCAGCACTAGTTCACTCCTGGCCTGGGTCCTTCAGGAGCAAAGGAGCCCTCCTGGAGCATTCATCCATGCCAGTACCCTGGAAAAGAGTGACTAAGATGGAAAGTTCCCATTGAAGAGATGACCAGATCACTCTGGAGTGTTAGGTAGGTCACTATTGGTGTTTGTTGGGGCCAGAGGTACCTGGTTCTTGCCCTCTGAGGACAGTCAGGTGCCTAAGAATGACCAGCATCTAATGACCTTCAGGCTCTCAGAGAAAGTTCTAGTGGTTATAATGGGCTATGGAAACCACTATATGGATCTCTGCCATTTCTAGTGAATTCAAGGGGCAGTAGCATTTTTGAGTGATTTTGGCCAAGTAACGTGAAGCTCCTTGTATCAGTTAACTATTGCTGTGTAACAAGTTACCCCAAACTTAATGGCTTCACACAACAATGTTTATCTCACAGCCGTCTGAGGGTCAGGAATTTGGAACAGCCTAGCTGGGTTGTTCTGGCTGGAGGTCTCTTGCAAAGATACAGTTACGATATTGACTAGAGCCGGAGACTCCACTTTCAAGATGGCTCTCTCACACAGCTGTCAAGTTGATGCTGGCTGTCAGTAGGAGGCCTGAGCTCCTCCCAGACAGGCCTCTTCCAGGGCTGCCTCTTTTGAGTGTCTTTGTGATTGGGGTGCTAGCTTTCCCCCAAGTGAGCTGACCAAGAGAGTGACATGAAGCTGCAGTGCCTTTTATGACCTGATCTCAGGACACCTCCATCACATCTGTGGCACATGGAGCTGTTCGGATGCAGTGTGGTAAAGGAGTGCACAAGGGTGTGAGTACAAGAGGCAAGGATCTGTCAGGCCATCCTGGAAGCCAGTGATCACACTTCTTGAAGATAGGAGAAAGTTTCTATCTTCTCAATCCTTTGTATCTTCTCAAAGCACTGCTTGCAGCTCTAGGGATCAGTAACCCCATATTACCTGGGTCTGCCATCATAACTGGTCTAATCCACGTCACTTGCAGGGCTCCCCCAAGTTATGCAGGTGCTTCTCTAGTCACCTTTAGTTCAAGACGATACCTTGGGAGACAATAGGCAAGTGCAGGTGCCAACACAAGAATCCCACCCTTTGCCACGTTGGTGTTTGCCATTTCCCCCCCTGGTTTTCAGGTGCCCTGTGTCAGCTCACATCCCTACCAAAGGCATGGTGTGTGGTGTTACCACTAGCTGTCTATCCTTGCGTTGTGCAGAGTTTCAATAATTTAGAAGCCTTTATTATGTGATGCGTCTAGGATTGAGTTTGTAATATAAGTTCTTCCAAGAGCATTTGACCGTTTCATACCCACTAGTGTTCCTGCCTTTTAGCACATTTATTTAACCAGTTCTTCTTGTATGTGTGCACTTAATTTCCAGCCATTTCTTGCATGAGCAAATTGCCTAAATACACTTGTGAGAAATCCTTTTATGGTAAATGTTATTAAACTGAAAACAAGGGTATAATAAAATAGCAATTTAAGGGTAATTTACTAACAACTGGAGCCCTTAAACATTGACATACCACTGTGTAGTAATAATACCAGACTTGGTGTTTAAACACACTCTGTGTCACTCCAAGAATCATTGGGACAGTTTCCTAATCCTCATGGTCTTTAACTATAGCTCTGTAAAATTTTTCTCACTGCTCCTATGTTACTGGTTTATCAATTATAAATCATTAAATTTTACCCACATAAAACATCCAGCAAACCCTTAAATCTCTGCTCCTCGTTCGGGGAAATCGTAGAGAAAATATTCAGAGAAAGTAATAGAGGTGAGTTGGCATCATTGAACCTTGCTGTTCTCGGACTTCTGTTTTCCAGACTGCCTACTGAATAGAGTGACATTGGGAATAAGAATAGAAATGGCATTACAGAGTGATCAATGAAGTGAAAACTTTGAGGATTCCTGGGTCTTCCCAGTAAGGAGAATCTATTGACTACACATGCTCTCTGGAAGGTGGTGTGGATGCCACAAAGGAAGCCAGTGGGCAGCTTGGCAGGACCTAGCCATCATGTACCACTGCAGGACCTGGCTTCTGTTTGAGGATGGAGATCCTCACTCGTCCGTGCCCTGGGGATGGTCACCCTGAGAGACTGACTCACACTAACTAGAAAGTGGGGAAGTATACCCTACAATCCTGGCTTATTAATTTGCCATGAGGAGCCATCATCAGAGGGACCAGGTGTACCCAAAGTCCATATAATCAGCACAGGAAGGCCTCCGCAGGGAGCCAAATCATAATCAGAAGCCGTTTATTGAGTTGCCCTGAAAAATCATCGTCGTGGAATCTAGAAATACCTCGAGTCTGTATGATCAGTTCATTCTCTCCCTGAAGGTATGTCTGGGGAGCTGAATCACAGTCCAAAGGTGGTTTGCTGAGTGAGTAGTCAGCATGCGGGCAGCTAAGTGAAGTGCGTGTTTAGTGGCAACAGCTTAGCTTCATGAGTCCGTCTCAGTGTGGGAATGACTTTTCCCGAAGGACTGAACTTCTCAAAGCCAAATGGCTAAAACTTCCTTTTTCCTGGAGAGGCACTTGGAGAGGTGTATTAGTTATCTTTGGCCACATAACAAATTGCCCAAAATGTAGCAACTTAAAACAACAATAAACATGATATCCCACGGTTTCTGCCGACCTGGAATATGGGTGGTCCCTCGGAATGTTGTCTGGAGGGCAGTGGTCTGAAGGCTTAACTGGGGCTGGGCAAGCTGCTTCCGGGATGGTCCCTCCCATGGTGTGGCAGGAGGCTCAGGTCCTCACCATCAGGACCTCCTGTCAGGCTGCTGGAGTGTCCTCACCACATGGCATCTGGCTTCCCCCCAGAGTGAGGGAGCAAGGTGCAAAGTGCGGTGCCTTTATAACCTAGTCACAGGGTCGCACACTGACACTGCCCTACGTTCTCTTTGCTAGAGGTGACTTATTAAGTCCAGCCTGCACTCAAGGGAAGGAAGTTAATTAGACCCCACCTTTTAAAGAGAGAGGAGTGTCAAAGAAATTGTGGACATATTTTAAAGCCACAGTAGGTGTCACCTACTTTGTCTCTGTAACTCCTTTTTTTCTACATGCCTGCAGCTGACCAACTCTTCTGCTGATCCATGTACTCTACTAATATGTTTTTAAATATAACATATGTACATATGCTTTATATGTAATTCTATATGAATGTATAATTATATATTTTATGTGTTATATAGTTATAGGTTATGTATATTATAAATGTTAATGTATTAGCCTGTGGCCAAGCTCTTCTAGCCTCATAGCCCTTATGCATCTTTATGCTGATTTGCATACTCCCATCCTGCCAGGGCACCTGGGGCAAGTTACTTGACCTCTCAGTGCCTCTGTGTGCCCATCTGTAAAATAAAACTGGTAATAAGACCTACTTCATAAGCTTCCTGTGAGGATTAAATGAGTAATTATATGCACAGCACTTAGAAAAATGCCTGGCTTGTGGCAAGCATTTCAGTACTGTTAGCCGCCAGCATGGCCGCTGGAGCGGTAGCAGAGATCGCCTGATCCAGGCAGTGGAGTTAGCGCTCTGAAGGCAGGCTTCCTGCCATGTTCCCAGTGGCAGTAAGCAAAAGTCATGGTTGTCCTCCTGGCCACACCACAGCCCCACACACCCAAGCTCATCTGGAGGATAAAGAAAGAACCCTTTTTGCCCTGGCAGGGCCCGGGGCCAGGGCCTCCTGTTTTCCTTTCCTCTTTGCTGTGCTCGTCCCTCCTCTGGACCCCAGGTTGATCCCTGGCAGAGAGCGCTTACATGGAGATAACGGTTTAGTTTGCACTCTGAGTTCTATTCACATTTTATTTTTGTTCCTGATGGTTTTTTTCAGGCTGACCTTTTGCGAAAGAGTAGAGTATCCACACAGAGAAGTGACCTAGCAGAAAGCCAGGGGCTTCCTCAGCCTCGTGCCTTTTTTTTAAAAGTTGTGCCCAAATTTTATTTTTAAACGTACATTTTCCAGGGTGTGCACTAGCTGGCTCTGCTCACTGTTGGCGTCAGACGGAGATTCATCTTTGTCTCAGGCCTTTTGCTTCTTGCTAGTGCCTGTTTAGCAACTTGGGCTTAATGAGTAGATTTTATCTACATCCCTAGCATATTCATAATTTAAAACAAGCGGGGTGTTTGCTGAAAATGCATTGATGAGAGAGTTAGGATGGTCGCTTTCTTCATCTCCCAGATCTACCTTAAAAGGGAGGCTGCGTACCTCATGGAATGCACTGGGTTGTCTTGTGTCAGGTGGCAGTTAGCTAAATATAGAGTCAGGGAGCTGGGAGGGACCTGCCGAGGTCATCTGTGCCCTCCCACCCGCCTTCCCCATGTGAGTGTCTCGAGCCTTGTGCTAGCTGGTTCAGTAGCCACCAGCCACATAGGGCTTCTGAGCACTTCAGATGTGGCTAGTCGAAGGTGAGATGTGCTGTTGGTGGTGAAAGACACCCTGGATTTTGAAGACTTAATACAAAGAAAAGAGTGTAAAATGTTTCATCAATAATTTTATATTGATTAAAAGTTGAAAAAATAATATTTTGATATATTGAATTAAATAAAACATATCATTAAAATGAATTTTACCTCCTTGTTTTTACTTTCCTTTTAAAACTAGAAAATTTGACTTCCGTATGTGGCTCACATTGTATTCCCATCCAACAGTGCTTCTCGAGCCCATCCAGCTCTGTTCTTCAGGCCTCCAGGACAGAGACGGTAGAGCCTACCTTGGTGACTCCTCTGAGTCTTTCGTCATTCTGGCACTTCACTTCTTCTCCACATTCAATCTTGATCTCTTCTACTTCAAACAGTTGACTGTTCATCTCCTTATGACATCCCCACGTAATGAAATCCTCAAGCATCTCTTCATATTATTCAATTGTAAGCTCAATAACCCCATTTTCTTTCACCTTTTGACATTCTACCTCTTTCCCAACTCTAATATTTTTTAATGACCTCCTCTGGATCATCTCTGGTTTCTCTATACAGAAGTACCCCCTTATCCATGGGGGATATGTTCCAAGACCCCCAGTGGATGCCTGAAACCACGGATAGTACCAACCCCTATAGAGACTATGTTTTTTTTCCTATACAGACATGCCTATGATAAAGTCCACTTATAAATTAGGCACAGTAAGAGATTAACAATATTAACTAATAGTAAAATAGAACATTTATAACAGTATATTTTAATAAAAGTTACTGGAGATCTTAGCAACCTCGACATATGATTATTTTTCTTTCCTTGTTAAGTAATGAAGTTTCACCTTTTCACTTAAAGGAAGCACTTTACAGTTTCTCTTTGGCATACTCAAATTGCCAGCATCACTACTCTTGTGCTTGGGCCTTTATTAAGTAAAATAAGAGTTACTTGGACGCGAGCATTGCGATACGTCGAGTTATCTGATAACCAAGGTGGCTACTAAGTGACTAACAGGTGGGTAACGTATATGGTGTGGATCCGCTGGACAAAGGGATGATTGACGTCCCAGCCAGAATAGAGCCAGTCAGCGTGAGATTTCATCATGCTACTCAGAACAGTGCGTGATTTAAAACGTATGAATGGTTTATTTCTGGAATTTTCCTTTAATATTTTCCAACAGCAGTTGACTGCAGGTAACTGAAAACACGGAAAGCGGAACCGCAGATAAGGGGGACTATTGTGTTATTTTTAAAATTTAGTATGAGAAACCACCCATATGGCTCTAATGTGGGCCTAAGTAATGCAGAGACAAGTAGAAGGAATTACTTCCACCATCAAGTACGTGATCAGTCCTTTTGATACATTTCCGCATTTAATCCTACCACACAAGGAGGGGCAGGTGCTGTTAGTAACTCTTGACTGATGAGGGAGTTGAGGCTCAGAGAGGTTAAGTAACTCACCAAGTTTCTCTTGCAAATTAAGCGGCAGATCTGGAATTCAGGCCCAGGTTTGCCTCACTCCAAAGCCCGCCTTCTCTCGTTACACACCATGCCTTCTTCGCCTGATGCTTTTCTCTGAATACGTATGCCCTGTGGTCCTGAGAGGCCTCTAGTACGTGGCTGATGCGTTTGTAACTTATGGTCAGAGAGGACTCGAGCTTGTTCTGATATGTTTATGCCTTACGAGAATTGTGAAGCCCTTCTGCTAAATTCCAGAAACCCCTTTTCAACCCTGCTGATACCGCATGAAAGCTAGCAGGACTGCCTGTCCCCGTGGGGTCATCAGTGGGCCAGAGTTGAGGTCTCCAGACATCAGGAATGACTTTTCTGGAAGGGAGCGTTCTTTCCTGTGGCCTCGGTCCTGTGGATAACTACCAGTGTCCAGAACAAGCTACTTCTCAAAGGACAGTCAAGCGAAGTGCGTTGTTTACCGACGTTTACCTAAAGGCAACAAGTTGTGTTTTGGTCAGAAGGGAACAGGAAGGGATCCTTGTGAGTGTGTTAAAAATGGATCTTCACGTGGGGGAAACTTGAAGACATTGTGCTGAGTGAAGTAAGCCAGTCACGTGAGGACAAACACTGTGCTTCCACTTATGCGAGATCCCTAGAGGAGTCGAATTCATAGAAACGGAAGGTAGGATGGCGATTGCCAGGGGTGGAGATTTTCTTCTTCCCATGCCCCGTCTGTCTGGGAGTGTGGTTAGACTTTTCCAGGAAGGGAAACTTGTACCAAAATGGTTGTACCCTCTCTGGTGACCTGAGTGAGTTCGATCCAGCACCCAAACATCCGAGAATGCTTGTTCCGTGTTTCGTTGAGGGCACTGCCCCCTCACCCCCTGAGGTGGGTTATCTCGTCTGACGCGTGGGCTACTTTGAGAAAATTTAGCTGGGGTAGATAGATTGGGACTCTAATCCACAGGAGTTCTCTTCACAGTGTGCTGTTTCGTATCATTGTGGGTGTGTTTGCTTATTTGCCTGTGTATTTTCCTTTTCAGGAATCATTAACCAATGGCAACAGGAATCCAAGGATAAAGTGATTTCCCTCCTGTTAACTCACCTGCCTTTGCTGAAGCCAGGAAACCTCGACGCTAAAGTAGAGTATATGAAACTGCTGCCCAAAATCCTGGCGCACTCTATTGAGCACAACCAGCACATTGAGGAGAGCAGGCAGCTGCTGTCCTATGCTCTGATCCACCCGGCCACGTCTCTGGAAGACCGCGGTGCTTTAGCCATGTGGCTGAATCACTTGGAGGACCGCACGTCGACCAGCTTTGGCGGCCAGAGCCGAGGCCGCTCAGACTCTGTGGATTATGGGCAGACACACTACTATCACCAAAGACAGAACTCCGACGACAAGCTCAATGGGTGGCAGAACTCTCGAGATTCTGGGATTTGCATCAACGCCTCCAACTGGCAGGACAAAAGCCTGGGATGTGAGAATGGCCATGTGCCTCTCTATTCCTCCTCATCCGTCCCCACCACAATCAACACCATTGGAACCAGCACCAGTACAAGTAAGTGCCCTGGAAACCCTTCTGCTCAGCCACTTTGGCGACTTGCTGTGTGTGGCATGTCCCACTGGGAATGTCTGCTCCGAGCACCCCGTAACCCTGGGAGAGAAGGGCTGACCGGGATTGGCGGTGGGAAAGGGGTCTTTGGACCGCATCCTTGTTGCTCCTTTGACTCTGGAAGGATGAAAATGCTGGGCAGATAAAATGACCGGTCCAAATTTGGGTTACAAATAGACCAAAAAATATAAAATAAAATAAGAGAGAATAAGTGGTGAGAGAAGGAGAGAGAACTGCCCCGGCCCCGTCTCTCCCCAGGGTTGTGGATTTGCCCAGCACTGAGTGGTGTGTGATCCTCTGGACTTGATTCTAATCCAGGGTTAACCAGACAGCCTCATGGGCTCTGTGCACTTTCTTTTTTTTCCCTATTTTTCTTTTTTTTTTTTGTATTAATTTCACCCTGGAATGTTCCCTCCCTTGCATTTCCTGTTTTAATCCCCAGTTGTTGGGGGTACTTTCCTCCTGACCAGGGGAACAGGTTTGCTAACTGAGAATGCTGCTCTGTACTGTGGCCTGGGGTGAATGCGGGGGCCGTCTTGCTCAGTCTAACCCTTTAGGAGAGGCAGGTGAGGAACTGCTTTGGGGGAAAGGAAAGCAGAGGCCAGCCTTCTGCTCTTTTGATCACTAAAGCAAAGTACCCTGCCTACAGCTGGGACTCCTCTCTGTGGCTCCCTACTTGGGCTGAGCAAAGGGACAAACATGCCATTGGTGCTTCTATAAAATGGCAATGTGGGAGGGTGGCCCATCGGTAAACAGAATTCCTTGATGCTAGTTTGCATGTGTCTGTGAATACAGTGCCAGTGCCAAGATAACTTTCTTGGGGGAAAGCTTTTGTGGTTAGATCTTATGTGCCTGTCAACATGCAGGAACTCCCAATTAAATATGAGAGTATTAAGAATTGGCAGTGACAGCTTCTTGGCCTCTACCTTCATTTGGATCTTTTGGTGAATGGGACTTTTTAAATGGCTTTCTCAAATACGTAGAGGTGTGTTGAATTATAACTACATTAATTGAAACAGTACCTTAGTGGAATAACCAAGGAAATACTTAAGATACTGCATTTATAAATCTACAACATGAGATTTTTAATTCTTTTTTCTATTTTTACATTTAGATATCAATAACGTGCACATTTTGGGAATTAGGTGATTATTGCATCATTAATTTATTGTATAAGAGGTTCTGGTGACAGTCGGTCTCTCTCACAGACTAGTAATCCAGAGAATTGTTTCACTAGCCTGTGTGGATGGAGAGTGACGGCTGGGACTATTAAAGCAGACACATGCAGGCTGGGATGACAGAGCTTCTTGGCCCAAGTTGCCTGGGTCAGCCACAGAATCTAGTGATTGTTACAAAACTCTTTGATGGTTGGGAGAGATTCAAACTCCCAGCCGCCTGCCCTCTCACAACTTGGTCTTTTGTATTTTTAGAGGTTGAGTTTTATGTCATTTGTCTTGAAATTAGTCTTGGGTCGTCACATTTCCATCTCTACTGATTTACTCATTCAGGGTCAGTCTTGACCGGATTAGTACATTCAAGATGGCTATCAGATTGTAGCCAACAGGCCCTTCTGTTTTTCACTGAGGCCACCCAGCCCGACAGAGGGGAGGAAATGCTGAGGTGGCTGCAATGGTGCCCAGATCTTTGGGTCTCTGTGCAGTACTTGGACAGAAGAGGACTTGAAGGTTTAATAAGATAACTAGATGACATGTTTCAGGAAGAAGAAAGGGACTGGAGCCCTGTTTCAGAGCATCAGCAAAGAAGAGCTCAGTCTAAGAGTCTGGATCTCTCCTCCAGAAAGTTTCATTCAAACACTAAGGCCATGTCAACACTTGTATTTCAATAATATCTCTCTAACAAAAGATTAATGTCATTGCTTTAGTCCTTTGCATTGTCTATGGTGGTTGAATTATATTTGTCAAAACTGCAAACCTTTGGGTCATTCATTCATTTGTGCCTCTATCAAATGTATCCTGAGCACCTAGGAAGCAGCTTGACAAAGTGGAAAGAACAAGGACTTTGGTGTCAACCTCCTAGGTCCAAATCTCAGATCTACAATTTGCTGACTACAGCTCGGCCAAGTTACTTAACCTCTCTGAGCAAGGTCCCCACTTGTAAGATGGGAACATTCACGATATCTACCTTCCAGGCCTGTGGTGAACATGAGATCATGTCTGTAAATGGCCAGCCTTGGCCAAAACTGGCAACAGCAAGCACTCAGTCAGTGTCTGCTAAGTGAATAAGTGAGAGAGACTGGCAAGACAGTGAGGAGCACAGTGCTAATATGGACTGTGCCCTCATTTGCATCTTCTGATGCTCACTTGATAAAAGCACCTTTCCTGAGCCTGGGCCATGCAGAGTGATCAGAGGGGGTGGGGAAGGGCTTGAATCTGCTTGTGACTTTTGGCCATTTCATTGCAATAGAGAATGGGTTGGATTAAGGCTTCAGGACCTCTTCTACTGCACCGAACTTCCTACAAAGTAGCAAACATACCCGTGCAAAACAATATGATTCTAAATTAAGAACTGAGGTCAACTAGTCTTCACATTTCCATGTTATCAGCCACATTAATGACAGTTTATGAAAAGAAACTAACTAGAAGACCGCTCCCTTGCACAGTTTCTGTTTTTAACCTTGGTTTATTCCAGTAATATTTTATTCCCTTGGTCGTTGTGCCTTAGCACTCATGGCCTCCTCTCTGTGTGGGTGCTGAATCAGTGAACTGCCCTGCAAACACTTACTGCCCTCCTACTGGGGGCTGAGCACTGTGTCCGAGTCCGTGAGAAATACAAGGGAGCTTAAGGAAAGTGTCTCCACTTTCAGGGAGCTTATAACATAAGTGGAGAGAGAAGATATATCAATCAGCCTCACAACTAAAACTTAAATCTTCCTTTTTGCCAGACTAATCCACAAAAATTTTACATAACAATCCATAACTTACATAAAAGTACAGTTAAAAAAAAAACCACACACAAACCCTCTAAGATCTGCCGTGAGGCAATATAGGATTTTGTCACCTGAATCGGGGGTCCATACTGGAAGCACTGTGAATGTCCAAAATTGAGAGATCTTTGTGACTGGAGGGTCAAGAAAGCTTTTGCAGAGGAAATGGGAAGTGAGCTAGGATGGAAATACAGAGAGCAGGAGAGGGGAGGGCACTGAAGGGAGGGATATGCATTGTGAGCAAAGGGGTGGAGGTTATAGTGTGCAGGCAGGGTTGGAAGACAGTAGGGAGGAAGGTAAGGCCCACAAAGGAAAGGGTAGTGAGAGAAGGCAAGAAGAGTAGACTGAGGGAAGGGATCCAAGAGCCCTCTGGAGGCCACGCATAATACCGGGGAGGGGGGGGGGGGGGGGCGGCGGGTATGGCAGTGACGTGAGGGGGACTGGTCTGCTGCGAGCAAACTAGATGGATAGCAAGTGACGAGTGCAGACTCTGAGTTTCAAAGCCTTGGTTGTGAGGTAACAAAAGTAGCATTAGGACAAAAACAGATGTGGAGCAGAAGGAATGGATCCTAGCAGTGTTCCTAAGTGGAATTATTAGGATTGGGATTCAGTGCTGACTTGGATGTACATTGTTGATTCATTTATTTGTCCATTCATTCACCTGGAACATGTTTATTGACACCTACTCTGATGCCTAGTCTACTCAGGGTACTCAGATATGTCCATGGACAAGACAAAGATGCCCTCCCTCTGGAGCTTGTAGTCTTAAGTGTAGATAAATTATAGTATATGAGTCAATTATGTAGTGTGTTAGAGATTGATGAGTGGCGTGGAAATAAGAAAAACAGTAGGGCCAGGAGGATCAGGCCTAGGTGGTGGGATGGTTATGGTATTAAATAGGGTGGTCAGGGTAGACCTCATTGAGAAGGTAATGTGTGAACAAAAACTTGAAGGAGGTCAAGGGGTTAGCCATGTGGGGGTCTGGGGGAAGAGTAGCCCAGGCAGAGAAAAAGCCAGAGCAGAGCTCCCAAGATAGAAGAATGCCAGCTGGTTTGGGGGAAAGCAAGAAGGCCAGGTGTGAAAGGGAGTCAGTGAGGTGGACAGTGGTAGGGGAGGTGGCAGAGGTAATTGGGAGGGACAGATCCTACAGGGCATTGTAGGCCATTGCGAGGACTTTGACTTTTGCTTTCAGTAAACTAGGAAGCCCTTGGAGGATTTTTGGCAGATGAGTGACATGATCTGACTCACATTTTAAAGAGATCACTTTAAGAATAGATTGTACCAGCGCAAGGACAGAAACAGAAAGACAAATTAATCCAGGCAAGACACTGATGACTCGGACCAGGATGGCTGCAGTAGAAGGGGGAGAAGTGGTCAGAGTCTAGATATGTTTTGAAAGTACAGCCAACAGGATTTCCTGCAGAATAAATGAGGAATGTGAAAGAAAGAATTCAAGAATGACTCCAGGTTTTTTGCTTATGCAACTGGAAGCATGGTGTTGCCATCAGTTGAGATGGAGAAAGTATTTATTGGTAGGTTTTAGGGTAACATTGGGAGTTCAGTGTCATGTATGATGAGTTTGCATGTCTGGTAGACAATCAGAGATGTCCAGTAGGCAGTTGGATATATGAGTATGCAGTTTGGGAGAGGGGACTGATCTGACATAGACATTTGGGAGTTACCAGCCCATGGGTAGTACTTAAAGTCATAAAACTAAATGAATACACCAAGGCAAAGATGTTGATAGAAAAGAAGACCAAGGACCGAGCCTGGTTTCTAGGGCGAAACCATTGAAATTGGAGAAAACTTAAGTGTGTGTGTGTCTTGCAAGGCAAATGGAGAAAAGGTTTCAAGTAGGAAAAAGTGATCAACTGAGTAAAATTCTACTGATGGGTCCAATAAGATGAGGACAAGGAATTAACCACTGGATTTATCAAGGAGAGATGTTAGAGATAAATCAGGAGTGCTTCACCCATAATAGGCATTTAAGGGATGAAGAAAGTTGAGTTACTGAGAGGCAGGATACGGAGAGAAACTAACTAAAAGCTTGATTTTGGATGTTTTTGATTTTGAGAAGATGACATTTTGACATTGAAATGGAGAAAAATGATGTTTAGAATTAGATGATGGAGCCATGTTTTTAAAGGAAGGGCTTAGGATGAGGCTAAGAGTAGCAGGCAAAAACTAAGTCCTAATCTAACAGGAATCAACCTATTTTCATCCATTTAGACAGAGGTAAGAATACCTTTGATTGATTGTGAAAGTTAAATCAAGTGAGATTTCATAGGACCTTGAGCTGGGCCTCTTCTTCCATGAGATAAGAGAAGAATGGTTTGGGACAGTTGAGAAGTCTATTAAGCAACAGTATGGATAGCCTCAAGGTGCTTCAGAAGGGAGGGAAGAATGTATTTTCAGTACGTTGCTCTCCTTTAAGGCTACTCAGGGGTCTAATGACTGAGGTCAAGAATGTGCAGATTCTTCATGAGCCTGTGGGACCAGAAAGGACAGGTATTGGCTGTCACAAACTGTACACAAGTTTTGGTCAAGCTTGTTTCAGCCATCACAAGCAATTCCAAACAGAAGGGGCCTAGTACCTGGCTTAGCATCTCTATCTTTGCTTCCTCTCTGAAGTTGGCTGTAGAAAAAGTAAACCACTCAGAAAAAGAGCAAATTGCTTGTGGTTTTCTTAAGAGCCCACAGAATTCCCTTGTGTGAGGTCAATGACAGCCTTCCTAACTATTGTCTACTCTTCACTGGCGGACTTTGACATGGAAGAAAACTGTGTGCTACAGTTATAAATGAAAGGAACTTGTTTCTATTCAAATCATTGCAATGTTTGATTTTTCTTAGCATTCTTTACATTTGGATTTGAAAACATGCTTCCCTTTGCTAGCCTAGTATGAGGCAAGAACTCAGAAACTTTGGGTAACAAAAATTATTCCAAAATGCTCCATTTGAACTGCTCCCTTCTTCTACCATCTCATGGTACAGCTTGAAACCTTAATATTTCTTTTATTAATCTTGATTGATTTTTTTGATGATAAAAACAATACATTTAAAAAATTTTGGTTCCATAGATCATCAAAAGTAAATTAATAGTGATAGCACACAACTACATAGTGTTTACTACATGCTGGGTACTGTTCAAAACCCTTTACATAAATATTAACTGGTTTAATCCTATACCCCATGATGTGGGTGTTATTGTTATCCCAGTTTGACAGATGAGGACACTGAGGCACAGAGAGGCTAAGTAGTTTGACCAATGTCACAGACCAACTAAGTTGATGAACTGGGGTTTGAACCCAGGCAGTCAGGCTCCAGGGTATGGCTCTTAACCCAAGGTTATGTGCTTCTCCCTCCTAATCCTGTCCTCAGAGATTGACTCAATTAGTAGCTAATAGATCCTTGTTTGTCTCTGACGCTGAATTTGCCCCCATGTGGACCAGCCACCTGTAACATTGGTGTTCTCCACAGAACACTTCTAAGGCCTGCCCGCAACGTGCTCGCTTTGCACTGCCCCATGTACTTTGGTGTCAGCCTTAGCATTCTGTGTCAGCTTTTGGTCGGCATGTTTGCCTCCCCTTCCTGATTACAAACTCCTTGGGGACAGGGGTTGTGTCTTCCTTATCCCTCTTTCCCAGCCCTGTGTGGCTCACAAAGTCACAGAAATTTTGAAGACGGCAATTCCTGGGATGCATTCAGCTGCCACTCTCCCATGGCAGAGTGTCTTGGTTAGACAATGGCTGTCTCCCACTAGGCCAGATGTGGCCTCCAGGTGCTCCTCAATGTGCCCCTTGCTCGAGGCAGCTGCTCTCATTCGGTGAGAGATGGCCTGTGCACTGAAGCCTGTCTGCCACCTCACCATCGAGGTTTGCTGAACAGTAGGGATTTAAGAAATTCTGGGCTCACTAGGCAGATGTTCATGAAGTTAACGAATTTCCAAAACAAGAAGATGTCCTTGGGAATTCACTAAATATTTGGTGATAATGTTGCTCGTTTAGCTTTCTGTCATAAACCTCATAGTGACATTTATCATTACTCTTGCTTTTTTTGTGACATTTTACCAACTCGGTCTTAATACTAACAGATTTTTAATAACATACTGTGATCTTGATTGTGGAGATAGTTATATGAATTTATATATGTGATAAAATGCCACAGAGTTATATGCAAATTCATACCAAAAATACTAGTGTGTGCAAAAACTGCTGAGATCTGAGTGTAGTCATCTCATTAACTGTACCATGTTCAGGTCAGTTTCCCTGTTTTGATGATGCGCTGTAGTCACGTAAAATGCCACCTGGGGGAAAGCGGGGGAATGGCTTCATGAGACTTCTCTGTGTAGTATCTTTGCAATTTCTTGTAAATCTGTAATGATTTCAAAAGTTAAAGTTAAGTAAAAACTCTTGAGGCACCCTATGCCCAGATATGTCTTGGGCTTTGGTCCTTGTTTCTTGGCCTTCCTAGGGGTGGAGCGTCCTTCCGTTCATGGAAAGGATGGCTACTAGGCCCTAGGGAGCCAGCATCTGAAACAGAACCACTTCAGCAGGTGAGGTGAAGAGCAGGGTGACATGGATCTCAGGGAAAGGGGCTCCTTTAGGAAACCCTTTCCAAGGAAACCAAGTCTAAGCTGAAGAAACCCCGCCACATCCACTGGTCCCTAGGCCAGGGCCAGCTCCTTCAGGCCAGAGGGACTTGGCTCAAGAAGTCCTTCCTTTTCCCTCTGCCCTTCACACTGTCTTCTGAGGCCACCAGCTGCTTCAATTTCATTCCAGTCAGCCTGAAAAATACCAGCAAAACAGATGCTGTGGGGATGGAGGGAGACCGCACAGCTCTAGGCAGGCCTGAGGGGAAGAGAAGTCTTTGCGGTGGCCCCTTGGAAACTGAACAGGAAGGACAAGGCCTGGAGACCCTGATTCCGTCTCACAGGCTGCGGGTCATCCCTGTCCTAAGCCTTTGGAGCCACTGGCATCGTTTGGAGTTCCTTTTAAATTTTCATGGAATTATTTTGTCTTTTACCAACAGACTTTCTTTCTTGGTGGAAAATTCCTTCTTTCCCAAAACCTAGCCAACCTGGCATGTAAGCGAAAAATGCTATTTCCTTAACCCTTTGTCTGCTCTTCAAAGAAGTAACTCAAGTTGCTTTGCTTCCTTTGAGGAGCACTTATAACAGCTGGCATGAAATATTTTTAGCCACAGTTTCCTTCCCCTTTGGGGGAAACTTTTTTTAAGCGTAGCCCTGGCCTTCCCGATCCTGCATTGTGAAGATAGTTCAGTGATATCTCAGAGGACCCAATATTGCCACTGCCTAATCCTTCTCCCCTTTTCAAGGGTCCAGAGGTTTTACAGGACTGTGCTTTTCCTCATCTAGCTTTTGTTTTCTAGAGCTCAGGGAAGAACAACCAGAAAATCACTATAGTAAGCAAGAAGTCTGCTCATTTTTTGTGAGTCCAAGATCGCAGTGCTTGGGAAAAGTCACAGACCTCCATGGCCTACATGCACCTGGGGTCATGAGGCTGTGCCATCCATCCCCAACCAGGAGGATGTTTTTAGACTCTAATGACAGTGAGGGTTATTAAACTCTAGTTGAGGTACAGAGAAAGGCAGTTGTGTCCTAATTCTCCACTATACTTCAAAAATAGGATGGATTCTGGCTGGAATAAACAGCTTAAATTGGATTAGCCTAGAAGAGGGGAGGAAGAAGGGGGAGATGAGGAAGATGGCTTCTGTAAGACTCTCTCTTTTTTTTTTTAATTAATTAATTTATTTTTTGAGGAAGATTAGCCCTGAGCTAACATCTGCTGCCAATCCTCCTCTTTTTTGCTGAGGAAGGGTGGCCCTGAGCTAACATACGTGCCCATCTTCCACTACTTTATATGTGGGATGCCTGCCATAGCATGGCTTAATGAGCAGTGCCATGTCCACACCCAGGATCCGAACCAGCAATCCCCAGGCCGCCGAAGTGGGATGTACGAACTTAACCTCTGCGCCACCAGGCTGGCCTGCTGTAAGACTCTTTTTGAGCCCTGTAGTCTTATGATTTCCATTATTTCACAAGATTTAGAGTCATACTCTAACAAAGTCTGCTCCACAAACAATTAGACAAGAAAACTTTTAATATTGCATTTACTTATTTTTTTTTCTTTTCTCACTTTTAAGATTTCCAGGGACAAACTCAGGTTACACTGAAGAAAGATGTATCATGATTGTAGCTTATATATATCTTTGATATCTTTAATATCAAGCAAATTAAACCATTGAATTTCGTGGTTTCAGGTGAGGGGAAATCTTAGTGGCAATAATTACTGTCAATTTGCAGTGTATTTTCTAAGTTGTAAATATCATTCCTGCCATCCCCTTACCTCTAACCAAGTCCTCAACATTCTCTTAGGCAAAATATAGTATTTGGAAATCTCAGCTATAAGTTAAGTAAGAGAAAGGTATGGAGATGAGGAAATGAAGTAGGCACGGGGTTCCAAAATCTGGAAAATGCTATCAAAGATTTTTGTGGATTGGAGAAAGGGCTAAAACTCCGAACATACTCTGGGATATTCATTCCTCGCCAAAAGTTTGGACCATTTCCATAGACGAATTCCATGCCTTTATTAGAGAGTGGAGTCAATGAGAGCACAGAGTTTGCTTTAGAGATTTGTTTCACAGCCAACCTTGCTGAGATGATCCTTTTGGGAGAGCCCAGCAAAACCCATATGGAGCTAAAAGATTTATAACAGATTATTTCATACTTTAGTCTTCTTCACTGCAATGCAAAAGGAAATTATAAGGCTTTGAGTGGCGTTTTAGCTGTTCAAGTTTGGGGTGTTAAATGACGAGGCAGTCTTGATCAAGATCAAGAACATAGCTTTGAATTCAGATGATTTGGTTTTAAATTCCAGCTCCACTAATAAGCTGTGTGACTGTGGACAAGTTACTTGACCTCCAAACCTTTCCTCATCTATGGAATGGGAATTCGCTTCAGTGGAAGGCCTCTTCATTGACTTGATCAGGGTGGCTAGTTGATATATTAATCGCAATAGCCGTTTAAAGGAGGGAATTGTTTTAAAAAAAAAAAGCATACGACTTTAAACATATTATTTTAACTTAAAGCATAAATGCATACATTCATGTGCCACTTTTTGTACAACATGATGCCCCTTTTTTTGAGGTTAGGGTTCCTGACAGAGCTGCTCTTTGTCTTTTCTGCATAAATCACACCCTTGATGCATTATTGTATGTGATTTCTTTAAAATGGAACAGGAATTTGAAGAGATTTGCAAAAACAATCAGAGCACAGAATCTCTAGATTCTGATTTTTTTCTTTTCATAATTTAGCTTATAGTTTTCTTGCTCACATTAAATTCAACAGTAGATTTTTAAGCCAAACAATGAATATTTCTATAGCGTTTAACAAAGTTTTTGTGCAGTTGACTTTTTTATAACTCGTATTTTCATTCTTGTAATACTTTTTTAAGTTACATATGTACAATAATAAGTACAACTGGCATAAACAGGTTTGGGAACAAATTCAACAGACTTTTGGTACACCTGCAAGTCAGCAGATGGGTACAGAAAGGCACAAGTAAATTACAGTCCTTAAGGAGTCGATGAGCCTTTGGCATCAGCAAGTAAAAGGACGTGGAGAGTACTGGTCAATCCAGCAGTTGGTTAAGTGAAGGTGAGGGTTGTTGTGAGGATTAAATGAGAAATGTGTATAAAGCGCTTGCTAGTAGGAGACACTTAACAAATGATGGCCCTCATTATTGTTATTTCTGCACTTGTCGTTGGTGCTGATGTAGTGAGAGGTGCTTCTTCCACCAGCCTAGGCTCCACAGTAAACTAGGGTGGAATAGGCTCCTGGGGGAGTCCTAAGACAAAGCTAGTCCAACATGCTAAATTGAAATCAAGACACTTTGACTCAGCTCTACAAAAAGCCAGCCTTCCACAAATACCACTATCTCCTTAAGGATTGTTCCAGTGATAAATCTTACTAAATACCTTAAAAGAGACCAGAAAAAAAAAGAAGAGTAAAGAGTAAGGTAAAAATTTGTTGAGGTTGCTTCTTTGGGATCCATTGCTAACAGGAATAATTTTTTAAATTAGTAATAAGTGTAAGGATGTTATTCACATTTATTAAAATGATCCTTAAGTAACAGAATAGGATTTAATAAAGATAAGTGATGCTATGCACACAGATGCAGGCCAGGGAAGTGCGGCCAGTCCCAAGAATGCAACATCTGTAAGAAAAATAAGGTGCCATGGTGAAAAGAACAATGGATTAGAGAGTCACTGCCCTTCTAACTCAGTGTGTGATCCTACACTCTCAGGGACTCCTACTTCTTTATGAAGGCATGGGGTTGGATGACCCCCTAATGACCATTCTTAGTGCTTTCATTCTATACTTCCAAGGTAGAAAAATCTCGGACTCTGAGAGCACTGATGATGAGTGTACAGTGCTATTATATGGGAATGAGCAGGAGGAGGAGGGTGAAATGCCAGCTGATGTGCTGGGCTCGTCTTAGAGAAGTGGCACCTGCCAAAGCCAGGAAGAGATCCTCCTGCTATATTCACCATTAACTACACACTCGGAGAATCTGATACAATTTAGGTTCCCCTCATCTTTAAAGGAATGTGAAGACCAGTAACTGCCTCCTGTCCTGTGGAACTGGGAAGTCTTGGCAGACAGGGGCTGTAGGGGAATTACTTTTCACTCTGCCTTTTGAAGTTAGTACCATGTTAATGCCATGTATTACCTGTTTAAAATAAAAAATATGTAAAATGAAAAAGATACGAAGATGTTAGTGAAGAGGAGAGAGTAAAAAGGTATCCTAAAAAAATGGATGGAGTAATTTAGCCTGGAATAATAATGCTAAATAAGGGGTGATTTGAACACTTAGAAACCTTAAAGTTTATTAATAGGAATGGCACTATCATGCGTTCCTTGGTCTGTGCCATACAGAAAGAAAAGAAGATTGGCAAAAATTACAGGTAAATATCTTGGTGATGGTGAAACTCCAGGGCATGTTACAATTACAAATGTTGATTCTCTGTCCTTTCTGAGCTGAAAGAACAAAAAGAAAATCAGAAGATCACCAGATTTGGTTGCCTGGAGCCTGGATCGCAGGCTGCCTGAAACCACTCTAGTTCTGTGATTGTGGCATCGTCATGATGGGATCCTTTTGGAAGAAAAGTGGACTGTTTGAAGGTTCTTTGTTTTAAGAGACTGGTAAACATTTGGCATGTTTCTAGTTTCATTCATGTGCCACCAAGTCAAACATTTCCATAGTTGGAGCAGGGTCATGCAGCTTTGGGGCTCTGTCTCAAAAGCTACTACCCATTTGGGATTTAAAAAACACACACATAACAACTTTAGCTATACCCAAGTCAAAATAAAGTTAGGCGTGTATCCCTCAGTTGCAGTTTCCTGAGAGGTAGTCTCTGAGTGGTGTCAATGGATAGCTACAGCACCCAGCACTCTCTTACAGAGCCTGGAAATTCAGCTTTTCTCAGTGGAAAAGGGATGATGGTTGCAAGGACTAAGAAACTGAGCGTACTCTCCTAATATATCATTGGTATCAAGGGGAAGCATTTGGAAGAGAACATATACTGTAGAGGAGTCTATACGGTGGGTGTATTCTTAAAAAGTTGCCTGAAATGACCTCTTTCTGAATCAGATTACTTTCCTATGGACTAAACTATGATTTGGGATATATATTGTCTTGGTTTCTAATTAATCTTCATTGGCAGGAACTCTTAAAATCAAGTTCAGGTCCTCAGTTCCTGAGATTCTCTATCATAGTTAATAATCTATAAAGTATTTTAAAATAACAAATATTTAAAGGATTTCATTGGGTGATTTTTTTTCAATGTGTGTAACAGTCCTCTTCTCCGATTAGTAAGTTGGAATTCTTCAGGTGACTTTTTTGGGTCGGGTTTGCTGTTTTGAACAAGCCACATTGTGTGGCGTTGGGTGGGCAGCACAGGTGGCGGATCTAATTCCCGCCTTGGGCTGCGGTTCTGAGTGCAGAGAGTGCAGTCTGCCCAGAGACCTGCGGCAGCTGGAGGGAGGACTTGCTGAGGAGAAGAGTGGATGAGAGGGCTGGGCTGGAACAGTGCCTGGCTCTGCAGCCACGGAGTGCTTGGGAGACTCAAGACTGCAGGATGCTTGGAAAGGCCGAAGAATTTTGGAGTAGTCCTTAGGCCTCAGGGAGATAGGTTGTGAGAAAGGGAATTGTTCACGTATGTTCATCATTATTCAAGAAATGATTTTGTGCCTGTGATATTGTTATTCATGTCTGCTAGGTTTAGCAGGATAATTTTAATATCCCAGCTGAATGTTATGTGTAAGTATTATTCTAAAAGTCATAGCTCACTACAAGTACAGTAATGGCATCTTTGGGTAAAAACGACCACATTTGTACATTTGTTTACTTTTGGCAATGTAGCTCCAAATTCATCTGGAATCTCAAATCCTCGTGTGCTCCACTTCAAAGTCTGAGACTTTTTGATTCCTGAGAGTGTCTCTACTTTGAGTGTGAGGCTGACAGTGTGATTGAGGCCAGCCTGTCCCTATGTCTAGATCTGAGCTGCACATCCTAAATTCAAGGTAAGCCTTGTTGCATGACTCACTGTTGTTCAGGAGCGAGTCTTGTCCACACTCAGAGAAGGTAGATGTCTTGCAAGCAAATGATGTATTGCTTGAAGGCTTTCTTTTCGATCCATGAGATATGTGAAAAAGAAGTTCACGTTTTGTATGGTCACAGTTCTTTCCTGAATTTTCTGTTGGTGATCTGCTCTCTTTCTCTAGCTAGAGACAGCTGCGAAGTTTTATTTGCCTCTAGAGTTATTCTCTTGCTCCTCTTCCCCAGCCACTCCATCTGTATGCAGTTCAGAGAGCAGGCTAATTATGGGGTACTGGAGAAGCAGTTGCTCATAGAAAAGCTCTTTAAGCACTCGACTGGGGTAGCTCAATGCTGGGGTCATGCTCAAGACCATCTCCTCATTCACGTCCATGCATCTGGTGTGACCTGCCTTCCATACTTTTGCAGTTGCAAGAACAAACTTTGTAGAAAAGCCAACACAAGAAATAAATGCTTTTTCTTAAAGGATAGAGCAAGTAAAGGATTTCATGTTTACTTCTTGGATCTTCACACTGGAAAAAGAGCCACAAAGTGGTCAAGAAAAAAGATACATTCCTTTCCTTAACTGAGGCTTTGTAGTTTTGGCTGCCCCAACCATGGCTTAGCAGCAAGAAGCTCTATACACTGAGAGTCAAATCCTCAAACTGGTGTGACTCCCAGCAAAAGAGCTGCTGAAACTCCTTGACCCAGAAGAGTGCTTTTGCCTGCAGTTCAGTTTTTTCAACTCCACCTCATCACATTGGGTGAATGGTTTACTTCTGGAGATGTTAACCCTATGAGACTACTCTGCCACCCTAAAGGGCAAGCACTGAGAGAAAGGAGCGTTTACCAGTCTGGTTCATTTAAGACTCCCAACTTCAGGAGAGAAGGGTGCAGACAAACTACTTTCCTCTCTGCCCCTCCCTCTTTTACATCAGTCAGCTTACACTCAGCCCCCGGAGTCATCCAGATTGGCAAAGATTTGAACGGATCCTTGGCTGACCTGTTGGAACTCCAGAAGAAGCCTGCTTGATACCTAGATTTATCTTCAACCGAAAGAATCTATAGAATCTCAATGCCAAGTCTATCCAGTTGGAACTTTGATATAATTTCTATCTCAAACGAGTCCATGATGGTCATGAGGATGCTGCTGGGAGTCCTGTCTCTAAGCTCGTCACAGAACAGAGTTGGGATCTTCCTTTGGTGCTAAAGAAGTTTATTTTTCCTTAAGTCCTATAGTTCAAAGATGAGTCTGACTCTCCAGGATTGCACCTTTCATTCAATTTCCAGATAGAGCAATGGAGGTGGCCTAGTTTCTTGAATTGAAGGGAGAGTTGGGGCAAATGACCTCATACTTCTCAACATCCCCTCCTTTGTTATACTCTGGCTAATTCGAGTACATGTGCTATGGGCATGGATCTGTCAGGGTCGCTCATTACACTGAATGGCAGAATCAGAGTCCAGAAACATCTCAGGCAATATCCCGTTGTGGTTCTGAGCACATGCTTTGGAGTCAGACCGATGGGGTTGAGTCCCAGCCCCTAAGGTCACTAGCTGTGTGACCTGGAGAAATGCCTTCACCGCTCAGCTTTGATTTTCTCATGTTAACAAGGGGCTAACAATTGCCACCCATGAGTGATAGTGACAGTAGTCTCTGGAAGGACTTTCTTTTTCTTGAAAATAGCCTTTTGGGAGCCTTCTATCTTCCTTCTCCAGTCTGCTCCTGTTACCGTCAGTCTAGCCCTCCTACTCTAAAAACGTGTGTCCCTTCAGTTCTAGGGAATTTTCTCGAATTTAAAAAATAATTTCCTCTTGCTCATTTTCTGTCTTCTCTCTTCCAGGAACTCCTTTTAATCACATAGTAGCTCTTCTCTATTGATCCTCTAATTCCTTTAACTTTTCATCTCCTATTTTCAGTCCTTTTGTTCTACTTTCAGTCCTTTTATTCTACTTTATCTTCCAAACCTACTATATAATTTCAATCTCTGCTATCATATTTTCAAATTGCTAGATTTCTTTCTTGTTCTTTGAATGTTCCTTTTTGTATTGCATTCTGTTCTTGTTTCATGTGTGCAAAATCTTTTCTAATATCTCTGAAGACATTATAGTTGATTTCTGGAGTCTTTTTTTGCTCCCAACATTTGCTTCCTTGGAGCTTCTTTTGGATCCTGTCTCTCAAGCAAGAGTCCTTTCATTTAAGAGGAAGGTGCTCGGACATGGAACGGCTCATCAAGCCATGTTGAGGCGGCATCCCACATGTCACAACTAGAAGGACCCACAACTAAAATATACAACTATGTACTGGGGGGATTTGGGGAGAAAAGGCAAAATAAAAAAAGGAAGATTGGCAACAGTTGTTAGCTCAGGTGCCAATCTTTAGGAAAATAAATAGGGAATGTGGCACCATCGTTAAAATTCCTTCAGTACCAACTCAATTGGGCACCTAAACAACAGCAACATCTACTTTTCAATAAAACGCTGGTCTTGCTCTCTACCAGTTCTCTTGAGGGCTTGACTCAGGAATGAAAAACTCTGTCCCCACCCCACTGGGGACCTGGTGAGTCAGTGTTCATTTCAGGGAACCATTCTTGAAGCACAGCTCCTCGTTTAGGTAAACGTCGTGGTTTTCTTACATCTTTGAAGAAAAAAAAAATAGGTTATTTCTCTTAAGTCTGTGACTCCTCCAGTGTTTAATTTAAAGTGAAATGATCCTGGTTTGGATTTTTTATACAGATGCTTGCCTGACTGCCCTCAGAACACCCACACAAGACCAAAACCATAAGCTTTGTGAGCCATTTGGGGAAAACACAAATGGAAAAGAGATGCTTTCCATGTGGTTGAGCAGGTGATTTCTAATTCAGTTATGGGGAATCTTCATGCTACTCAGAGCCATGGATTTTTAAATGATTTCATGGAATAGCCAACTTGCATCCAAGGAAACAATATGCACATATTCTATAGAAGCAAGAGAGAAGAGCTTTTTTGACTTTCATGTATTTCCTCTTATACTATCGTTCTAAAATGGAGGGCCAGGATTCAAGAGGCATCTTGGTCCTGGTGTACTACCACTTCCTCAGAAACTTTCATTAGTCTTTGAGATACTGTGGCAAATTAATTGAAAGTGAAATCACCTAAAGATATTTTTACTTCCTTTAGCAATTCTTCACTTTCATGCAAAGTGTAACACTGCCTTATGGCTCCTAACTGCTGTGTGCTTCTAAGTGATGGAAGGGGAGGGCTTAATAAGTGACAGAAGATGCTGTTTGCATCTGTGCAGCTCTGTCTTTTATTAT
Source organism: Equus quagga (assembly GCF_021613505.1). Taxonomy (NCBI): domain Eukaryota; kingdom Metazoa; phylum Chordata; class Mammalia; order Perissodactyla; family Equidae; genus Equus; species Equus quagga. The sequence continues at coordinate 2,068,844 of NC_060286.1, forward strand.
ACTCTTTTTGGCATCTGTATCCCTAGTGACTAGTACATTGTCCTATGCATGGAGATACTCACTAAGTGTTTGTTGAATGAGCGAATGAATAAGGAAGTTAGCTTAAACTCTTTTTCCAGGAAAGTTACAATTCGTATTTTTTCATTTCAGAAGCATCTCCCCATAAACACATGGACAAAGAGATCTATTTAGTGATTACCAGGGGTAAGGGGTTGGGGGCTGGGCACAAAGGGCAAAGGGGCACACCTGTAAGATGACTGACAAATAGTAATGTACAACTGTAATTTTATAATGTTGTAAACTATCATAACCTCAATAAAAAAAAAAAGAAAGCATCTTCCCATACATCATCTTAGTGGGACTTCATCATCATCCTTCTAGTGCCCAACATATGTCCAGCAGAGGGCAGATGCTCAGAAAATATTGGATGGATGGATGGATGGATGGAAGATGGATAAATGGATGGATAAATGGATGGATGGATGATGAAGGCAGCATGTGATCCCACAGCAACCTTGGGAGGTAGGTAGAAGAGGTATTATCATTGTATCTGTCTTCCAGTTGAGACCCTGAGACCTTGAGGAGCCAATGGACTGGCTCAGGGTTTAGGATATTGAGTGCTCAGTGTCAGCGCCAAGAGTCTGAGCCAGCAGTTCTTTCTGCCATGAGAAGCAGTGTGGTGTTGTGCTGAAGAATGCAGGCTTGCAAGTTAGAGAACCTTGGACCTTGAACCTGGCTCTTGCCCCTTCCTAGCTGTTGGATTTTTGACAAGTCCCTCACCCTCTGCACTAAGCTTCCCATCTGTGAAATGTAGGGGGTGGGCTGGGGGGATGGGGGTGGGAGGAGTAATGATAGACCCTACCTCATAAGGCATTAAATGAGGAAGGATTATATGGAACAATGCATATACATGTTTGGCCGAGTACCTGATGCTCACTCTGCTTTGGCAAATGGTAGGTGGTGGTGTTGTGCTTAGCCCCATGTGGCCTTCTCTTCAGAGGATGAAGGACAAGGAAAGGTTGTTTTCGAGGATGAATTTTTGGGGCTGCCTTTGGGGAGATGACAGTACAGTATCCCTAGATCAAGGCACTTAGAGAGACAGAGCACTCGTTTAATCAGTCACTCTTTCATGAGAGCCTAAAATGTGCAGGAGAAATGAGAGCCTTGGGACTAGCCAGGAAGGGGGAGGAATGATATCATTTAGCACCTTCCCTTCTCCAGAATCTAGCCTGTGGTGAGCAGCTGATAGCTCCTTTGCCCTGACACCTTGGCTGGTTGTTCTATTGGTAATATAAGGCAGACTTTTTAAAAATATGGAGAAATAAATAATGTGAGGAGAATATCTTGTCCAAATGAGAACAGCACTGCATAAGTATGCTAATAACATCATAGAAGTTTGGCTCAGGGAGGAGCTGAGAGATCATGGCTTTTTCAACATTGTCCCCTCAACTTTTAGATTCTGGCACCTGGTGGGCACTCAACAAATGTCTGCTGAATGAATGAATGAATTCATTTAGTCCAACCCCCTTGTTTTGCGTATGAAGAACCCAATGTCACCCAGCCACTTAATGGGTTCTTAGCTTGAATTTCTAAATATAGTGGAGGTACTTAGAATCTTCAATAAGGACTTCAGGCAATTCGAGTTGCTTACCAATGTCGGGACAAAGAGAAGTTCTCATGAGGAGTTCTGGGCGCCAAAATTTAATGGAAAAGAAGATGATTCACAGGCCCTGACCCTCCAGAAAATAGAAATGAAATGGGAACACTTAAAATGTGTGGGAGGAAGGGAAAGACCAAGTTGAGTCTGAATCAAAGGAAGAAGATTCTGATTGAGGCAGAGAAAAGTTCATCCATATAGATAAGGATTCTGCAAGGGCAAGGAAGACACAGACTGGTGGGAAATTCATCTCTTGTAAGTCTGGGAAACATTATCAAGTAATCGGAGACACTTTTCCTACCACAGTTAATATACTGAAAATGCTCCATGAATGTCATTCGATTGGCTGGTACTTTGAGTTGATTTTTCCATTAACAGTGTTGGTTTATATTGGATAAGTCTGACTCTGACAACTAATATTTCTATAGCACTTTACAGTTTGCAGAACATTTTCATGTGCATTAAATGATTTGATTTTTTCCAACAATCCCATGATGCAGCCTTTGATATCTATTAATGGGGAAACCCGAGGCACAGAAAGGCCATATGGCTTCCAACCCAAATCCCACATTCCTCTCACTTCAGCAGGCTGCTTTTGCTGTGGTTGATGCCTACCCCAACATCAAGAGAAAAAGTTTCCAGCAAGTCAGACCTCCGTGTGCAGCCAGTGCATCTTATCCTTGAATGTGCACACAGATCTCTTGGGATCTTAAAGTGCAGCTCCTGGCTCAGCAGGTCTTGGGTGAGGCCTGATGGTCCAGCCTTTCCAACAAGCCCCCAGGTGATACCAGTGCTGCTGTGCGTGCATTTAGGGCACAAGTGTTTGCTGTTGGTGAATCAGTTATGCTCTCGCAGCTGAATTTCCAGACTGAGAGAAAATAAGCTCAGAGCTTTCTCAGCTGATTCATATTCAGAGAGGGCCTGAGGCTGACCCATGACCTCCTCTCTTCCTGCTTAATAAGAGCAGAATGACCACAGCAAAGGGCAGGCGCTCTTGCCCAGGAGACAAAACATTTGTCTGGGGAGAAATTTCTGCCCAGGTGTCATTTGGGTCGGAATTCTGGTACCAAAATATCATTTATTTTACCTTGAGGGCACGGCAAGAGTGATAAAATCCTGGGCTGAAGAGCCTGAGCAGGATTCTGCATGTGAACCCAAAGCAAATATTGGTGGGAGAAGCAATGATTTGTATTTTGTCTTTTAAAAGCCTCTTGATAAGTAAACAAGATGCCCATTGTTTGGGACATCTTATTAAAACCAGGCAGAAGCAGCAGCCTGGGGAGGTTTGTGATGTCCAGGATGTGGGACAGAGTTTGGGTGGAACGCTGAGGCAAGAAGACAGCTGAAGACAGTGGTTCTCAGCCCTAGCTGGCTATTAATCCACCCAGGCGCATCTCAAAGGACAGATGCTCTGACCCCACCAGGGATTTGTAATCACAGACAGTCCCTAACTTGCAATGGTTCCACTTAGGATTTTTACACTTTACAATGGTGTTAAAGCAATATGCATTCAGTAGAAACCATACTTCGAGAAGTTTGAATTGTGGTCTTTTCCCGGGCTAGCGATGCGCGGTCGGATCCTCTTCCTTGATGCCGGACAGCGGCAGTGAGCGCTGCTCCCAGTCAGCCCTGCAATCACGAGGGCGAACAACCAGTACACTTAACAACCATTCTGTACCTAGACAACCATTCTGTTGTTCACTGTCAGTACGGTATTCAATAAAGTGCATGAGATATTCAACACTTTATTATAAAATAGGCTTTGTGTTAGATGATTTTGCCCAACTGTAGGCTAGTGTAAGTGTTCTGAGCATGGTAGGCGAGGCTAAGCTAGGATGTTCAGTAGGTTAGGTGTATTAAATGCATTTTCGACTTAATCATACGTTCAACTTATGATGAGTCCATTGGGACATAACCCCATCCTAAGTGGAGGAAGATATCTGTTCTTGGTCTGGGATGGGACCTGGGCATCAGGATTCTTTTTTAAGGCTCCAGGGGGGTCGAATATGCAGCCAAGGTTGAAAACCACTAGCCTAAGACAAAAATGTGGCAAATGTGACCAAAATGTTACAGAATGGGAGGTGAAATGAAGATTTTTGTATCAATATATATGTATGGTCGATGCTCGTTATTTGTAGTACTTAATGTTCTATAAAGTCACTGTGAACACTGAATTAGCAAAAACTGACCCGTTGCTCCTAGGGCAAGTACAGGGTTAGGTTCCTGCCAGCCTCACAATATTTTCTTCTACTGATCAACACATGACTTTGTATTGTTGATGCATTAACACTGAACTCCAGGCCACAGCACTATAACTCACACTTGAACAATGCTTGTCTAATAACATCTATTTTTCTCCATAAGGCACATCACAGCCTTTCTGCACTTAGGAACACTAACCAGCACCTCAGCACTTGGGGGCCATTTTTAACAGCAAAATCACCAGTGAAAAACACCAAAGTTAGAAAAACGTGGCACTAACCAGACCTCGAAAAGGACTCCTGTTTACAGTATGAGAGCTGACACAGGAAGGCAGAGCAACGCCTGTTCGACCTCAGCTAAGAACAGGTACATCAGGGACTCAAATTTTTTGCCACTCTGAATATATTTATGAATAACCATGATTTTGGGCTTACAAATAAATTCTTAGCAAGTAGGTGAATTCGAAATGCAGAATCTGTGAATAATGAGATCAACGATAGAGAAGACCTAACAGAGGAAAGTAAACACACTCTACGGTTTGTATGACCGGTGAGGGTACCCAGAAGTAGACAAGTTGCAGAGGGAGCCGATCTGTGGATCTGAGCTGGCGTCTGGGCTCAACCCAGCCCTTCTGGCCACCCTATGGCCTGCTCTCTTTGCTGCCGGGATCCGAAGTCTCCAGACAGCTATGAATGCTGTTTGGTTCTTGTCCTTAAACTAGAACAGTCCTGGGGGCTGAATTATGCCAGGAACCTCAAGCTTGCAGTGTCTCTGGAAGTCTTTTATTGCAGGACTGATTTATAATACCCACGTAGATGAGCTGAAAGCAATTACATAAACACTGTTTCTCTGGGGTAAAGAAGAACGGTATGGTTTAAATGAAAAATGCAGTACCAAGTCAAAAATTCAAACCATTATGTGTAATTACAGACCGCTGTAAATCAACTTTACAAACACAGTACCAATCTCACCATGTTCCAGCACCCACAGGGTCAGGTTGTGACAGCCTAGAATTCGAGAAGAGGCAGAAGGTGAAGCGAAAATGGAAATTGGGACGTGTAGCCCCTCTTGAATCACATGGTGATTCAATCAAAGATAATTAAGAAGCCAGGAGAGCCTAAACCCTCCAATTTCTCCTAATTAACCAAAAAATCATCTAATTAGCAGTATAAGCTCAATTTGTGGGTTTTTTGAATGGTCATTTGTGTGTATTGTTACATTGGACGTTTGGATTGAATGCTTTAATGAAAGCCAGAACCAATCCCCTAATCAGTACCTTGCCCTGCCAGTCACAATGCGGAGAGTCTCCAGGGCTCATTTTTTTAATCAAGGAGCTAAGTTAAGATTTAGTCAGGACTACATAATACGTTTCTAATTACTTATAACACTTCCAACACTAGAAAGAAAAGAAAAACGGTTGTTTGATCAAGGCGAAGTTGAGAGTTTCACACTCAGAGGAGCCCTGGCACCGGTCGTGCCTTTGGCTGGTGCTGAGTTGAGACCCTGATGGCAGTAGGATTTAAGCATCTCCTAATGATGCCCGTCCTTGCCTAATCAGGGCTGTTGCATTTAAGAGCCGCCTTGCCCTCTTATCCAGGAGGCTTTGAGCTCCAGCTGCAGTGAAGACTTTGCCTGTAGTTCAGCTCGACACATGAGCTGGTAGACAAGGTTGTAAAATATCCTTGTTAGCCCCTTTCAAGGGATTGACCCACTTCTCCTCTGGAAAGTGTTGCTAGTGGTGTCAAGGTATAAAAAGATACACTGATGATTCGTCCAGCAACTCTGGCGATGGTTTGAGGACTGATGCTCGGAGGGGGGGCTTGGTTGCTTGATCCTGAAACCCTGGCTATTTGAGTTCCAGACTTGGATTGCTTTGCTGGTCCCCACACTCAGTTAGCAGCAGGGAGTTGTTAAACACAGGCCAACATCGTCTTGTGTAAGCCCTAGGAAGCACTTGCTGAACTGGCGTGCGAGCTGGGGGAACAGCAGTTACAATTGCAGTTATCTTTTAAGAAAGGGGTGGGAGGGAAGTTTTGTCCTCAAACGTTTATCTTTTTGAGTTTCTCCACTGTCTCTCTTCCTTAAACACAATGACTGGGCATTTTTATGGATACGTTGGAAAAGGAAAAAGGAAATATCTGCCTAAATCCAGTCCTGGCCACTTGCTTGACTCAATTATTTCCTTTGCGTCATAAACAAAATAATTCAAATTCTGCAGTTCTGTCTACACTCATTTCTAGACCTCTCTTCATTCTCGATGTGGGTACAAATTCCAAGGACAAACCTAAGGTTAGGTACACATAGATGTAACTATAGATATGAAAAGAAAAATAGTGCAGGAAAGTAGAAGTTAACCCAGTATACTTTAGAACATTAGACATGACTGGGTTCTTCCCGCAGTCCCTTGAATTGGCTTAGATGGCTGCGTCAGTGGTGTCGAATGACTTCCATGGCAGACTTCACGGTTTGGATAGAATGGAGGGAGGGGACTGGGACAGTTTCCTTTTAGGTCTGCTTGATTTGAAGTTAAACTTGTGAGTAAGAGTCTACTGATTTCTATAAAATGTGTATATTGGCTTCTTGTCTAACTTATAAATAATGACAATGTAAAGTCAAACATCAGTTATCTAAAATAGATTTTCTACTGGATAACACCCAGTTTTGCCATTATAGAAACTGACAAAAGAGGACATATGAAATGTACCAAAGATTAAAATAATGTGCAGCAATAAAAGTCTGCCAGAAACATTCTAATTGACTTCTTAAAGCTCAAATGCTTAAGTGATAATGTGAAGGCAGAAGTATACATCTTCACTCTGCCCAAAGACTGAGCTGCCTGGAAAGTAATAAGACCTGACACCAGTGACGAGGACTCTCGTTATTGGAAAAGCCTCTCCAGGCGCTTCCCCTCCATCCGAATGCCTTCACTTCAATACTGTATGAAAATGAGATTTATGGGGGAAAAGGAGATTTAGCTGTGTCTATTTGTCAACCTTGTTGTGATGTTCTTTGCAGCGTTCTCTTCTTCTAGAGTCTTCATTTGTTTTGTTTTGCTGCATAGGCAAGCGTACACTTTCTCTTCCCAGAGAGCATGTGGCTTCCTCCTTGGGCTTGTCGAGAACTCCCTGTCCACCAACCACATCTCTGCTTCGTAGCCTGTTCTCTTTTCTTCCCCTAGAATGAGGTGGAGTCTGGAGCTGTTTGGGGGAATCGTCTTCTGGTGTCCGGACGTTGTGAGCGCTGGTTTTCCAAACCTTTGGACAAGAAGCAGAAAGCACGCATGCAGAGTTGAGACATATAACCTCCCAGATTTGCTTTTAATTTGTTCCCTGAAGCAATGATGGCAGAGCATGTTAATTTTAACCTTAGTAATTGATACTCCCCCATCCCTCCTTACACAAATATGTACTTGGCCATAAATGTGACTGGTGTTATTTTGTCTTTTTTTGCATGATGTCACTGATCAAATACTCTGGTTTTGTTTTTGTTGTTTTTTTTTAAATGTATTCTTGCAGTACTATTAATCTTTTCTTCCCCAAAGATTCCCACCACAGGGCCTCAGATTACTGGTGTGGCACCACAAAACCAAGTAAAGAAGAGGAATACGAGGTCTAATGTTATTTCACCACTGAGCTTTGCTATTTAGTTGACCTTTTTTTTTAACCAAATGCCTGAATTATTCATACAAGTCGTGTTAGCAGAACTCTACTCTTTGAAAATGGAAAGCCTTTAGTAGCAGCTCCTTAGATGCTCTGAAATCAGTGCTCTCAGAAGAAATCCTGGGGATGGCACCTGAACACGCCTGATGAGCAGGCCCAGACCTGAGCGGGTAGACTGGAGCACTCACTCTCCAGTAGCTCTAAACAACAACCTTGTTGTAGCTGGCAGTGGGCTGAGCTTTTTGTCCTTTAAACTTGACAAGTATCAAACCATCTCCTGCAGCTAAACTTAAGAATTGTATGTTGTGAGCCCTCAAATTGGTGTATTTAACAAAGGTTCTCCTGATACTTCTGAATTTCTTTTGGGAGTAGGTCTAGAAAATATTGTTAAAGTACACCATGAGCAACGTCTCTGTAGAATAAGCCCTTTGTCCTAGTATGTTGACACACGCAGCATGTATCACCGGAGTAGGGAATGACCAAGACCTTGTAATTCAGGAAAGAAATTCTAAGGTAATATTTTTAAATAATATGCAAACACTTAGTCTCCTTCTACTTTTTAAAATCTCTAAATTAGAGTGAGTTACTTTTGAAAAGTTTAGTTGTGCTAGCAATTGGATTGAGTTTTATCATATGAGCATCTAGAATTTGAAAAATTAATGAAGCACAAGTCTTCTGTGAAAGGGACAGCTTCTTGAATTAGAAATGGAGAGACTGACTTAGGAAGAAAAAAGATTAAAATTGCAAATCATGTCCATGTGGCTGAACTCTTAAGGGCCTGATGAGGGTACAGCGCCCAACCTTGGTCTGAGAAGATAGGTTGTTTGGTTTGAGGAAAGAGGATGACATTAGGAGTATGGAAATACTTAATTCAAAAGGAAGTCAGCTTCAGCAGTCTAGATTCTAGACTCTGGACAAAATATTAGCCTGGAAGTAGGTGGAAATGCACAGGGGTAGCACTGAGAAGCCGCGGTTGGTTGACTCTGAGGAGGATGTCACTGTGAAAGGCATACTGCAGACTTTAAGCATGTGAGCTCCTAACGCACCTACATTGCCCATGGAAGCCGCACTCAACAAACACAGCAGAGAGCAGCAACCATCTCTATCATTTATTGAGTTCAGGCCTCAGTTTTTAACAAATAAAAAAATTGGGATCCCGATAAAACAATAATTGTACTTTGAATCTGCTGATGGAAAAAAATGACAAAAAGAGCTATGAATTCAGCAACATTTAAATTAGTTTTTATTTTATTAATTTTAATACTCTACATACATATAAAAATCATTTATAATGCAGTATTTCATCTACTAACAGGGCTTGGTGCACATAGGAGTTCTCAGATCCTTCTACTACCCAGAGGCCTACGGCTCATAACTTAGGGATTATTGAATTATATTGCCTTTCACGGGCTTCCAGCTCTGAAACGTTATGAATCTATGCTCATAACAATAATTTTTAAAGTATAAGTTGCATCAATGTATAAATTTAGGACCAGAGAAGTATGGAATGCGTTTTAGAAAGATCTCCTTTAAAGTTTGTTAGGATGAAGTTTTGGTGTAAGAGTCGATCTTCAGCTGTCTGGACTGTTTGCTTATATAACGGGATCATTTCTCTCCTGCACAGTGAGCCAAGGAGACAATGGGCCCAGTATCCCAAACCTTGCTCTTTCCACAAATCCTGCTATTTGTCATATTAGAAGGCAGAAAAAGTAGTTATACCTAATTTTCTTAAAAGAGTCTAACTATCCTGAAAAGTCTTATCCTGAATCTTATTTTAATAACTAAAAATTGAGACGAAGTCAAGGTTGGCCAAAGGAAAGGGGAAAGAAATCTGATTTCCAGGCTTTCAAGAAAATACTTGAGAACAGAACCCAGAGACAGGTATCGTATTTTCCCCTAAAAAGGCATTGAAAGGAGTCTTATTAAAGATGCTTGGGGGTGAAAAAGAAATTATAAGGTTAGATGAGGTCAGAGAAGCTAGCTGGCCCTGAAGGTGTGACAAGAGTTTATTGCCAGATTGCAGGACCCTGTGTGCTCCCGTTGCACTGCTCCCCTGCTGTAGCAAGATGATTTGTAGCTGCTTTTTCCCTATTTCAACTGGACTTACTCAATATTTATTATTTATTTTTGGTTCACTTGAATTTATAAATGTTCCAATAATCACAATATTGTGTTGACATAGTACACATAGATATGTGCGTACATGCGTACGTGTACACACCTGAAATTTTCTGCAGGGATTTTTAGAGAATATAAGCAATATTGAATCTATACTGGACACAATATTAAGTTTTAGCTTCAGTTTTTCAAGAGCAAAAGAGGCACAATTTTGCTCCCTGGGAACTTTTTGTATGATTTTCGATATAATGAACTCCCCTGAAGCCTGCTGTCTCTCCACTCTCATTGTTTTAAAGTCACATCTGCATGTAAGTTTAGGCCCTTGATTCTGCTGGCACTAGCCCAATCCTAATCTGTCTTGAGATTGTTTTCAAGGTGCACATGATTCTGCAGCATTTGAACATGATTCGGGGGCGGCTTAAGTCTGCGTGGAGCATTCGCGCCGTCTGCTGTACAGCAATCAGCACGCGGGAACATGCGGGAGGCCTGCCTCTAACCGCTGTCACTCACGGGCAGCTGACACAGTGTGAAAGCTTCTCGGGAGTCTGTCTCCACCGCTCACCCTCCTGCCTCGTAGGAGAAAGAATTTTATTCATTTAGTTAGTTATTTCGGCCTGAATATCCAGTCTCCCTCTATTTATCATCACTTCAGATGAGTTCTTTTGGTTAAAAAAATAAAATGGAGCAGTGGGACAGCTATTGATCCCCTGCCTCTGGCCACCTCACTAATTCCACAGCTGTGTGGCCCATTCCCTGCCCTCTCTCTGCCCATGGCATTTATGATTTCCTCTGCCACTTTATGCTAATGTACCCCAGCACACAAAGTAACACCAAAATGGGCTTTGTAGTCACTGTCACCTCTACCTGAAGATTTGTCCTCGCCTTGAAGGGCCCTGTTCGCAGGTCACCTATCACCTGCTTCAGTCTCCTTCCCACAGGCCGCCGAGCTGTCTGTCCTCCAGCTTCAGTCTCGTTGGAGGAACGAGAGTTGCCCAGCATGGCCTTGCTTTGGTTTAGGTGTGGCGTTCAGCCTAGCTCTCAACCCACAGCCTCTGCAGATCAGAAGCTTACTGGGAGGCATTCTGCTTGGTTGCCATGGCAGTGGACTCCTAAGGAGACATTTCTGAGTTTGCTGCCAGCTGTGGGAGTCTTTGTGATACAGACAGGCTGGGGCATTTGGTGGAAAGTCATTGGGAAAAGGCCCTGGCACCTCAAGTATAATTGATTTATTAGAGTCAAAGGCCAAGGTCATGCCATACCACCTGTGACTTCAGTCAACCTCAGGAATATATGAAGAAATGGTGTAGGTTTCTATGAATAAATCCCTGTAAGTCCCATTAAGTTAGGGAAATATTTAGTTCCATTCTCAATAATTAGTGGATTCCTTGCATAGGAACAGCCTCCCCAGGGATGCCCATCAGTGGAGAGAGAGCATGGATTTTAAGAACACTTTATGTGGAAAGAAGCAAATTGTCTGCATCCAGTAATGGAATTCAGCTGCTCTATATGTGTGGTATTGTGCTCAGCATGCGAAGACAGGCATGCTGTTAGTGGGCTGACCGCCCGTTGGTTAGGGATTCATTTACCAGCTCTAACCAGGCTAAGTGCTGAGGCTTCCACCCACTCTGAGCTGTGTGTCTCTCTTTGGCAAGGCCTGTTGTTATGGTTTCGGGCCCACTCTCATCCTGACCTTGCAAGGAGCCCCCATTTCCACTTGGGGCACACCTGGCTGGCCCCGCACAGGGCATCCACCAGATATTCTGAAATGGTTGCAGAGAGACCAGAAAGCAAAGACGTCTAAGCTGGAATGCCCCGATGCTCGGGGCTCTCAGCCCTAAACACATCTGCCCGATTTTACATAAATACTTAGACAGTCATGAAATGCATTTTCTGGGTGTCTGGCTTTTCTTCCTGTTGGCTTTTCTCTTCATTTTTCCTGCTGCTTCCTTTTTATTTTTCTGCTTTTTAAAAAAATTTTTCTCTTGCTAATTCTGATCCAACAAGGTAACAATGCATTTTCCAGGGAGCCTTTTATAATAGTTTCTTCCCTAGTCTATTTAGTGGAAATGCAAGCTGTTTCAGCCTGTTAGGGTCAATTTTTTTTTTAAACAATGTCCCTTTGCATATTTTTAAGTTAGATGATAATTCCTTGCCTTTGATAGAAGCTACCCAAATTAGACATTTCTCAGGTTACAAATAACTAAACTTGGCAGCTTACTTTTTTCCTCCCTTTTTTATTAATAAAGAAGTTTCTGGCCCTTCTGATTGTGCCCCTTTCACATGCAAGGCTGCTCTTCTGGCCACATGAAGCCAAATGGAAACATTGACCAGAGGTGTGTGAGCCCCATTGCTCTCAGGCCTGGTTGATGCCGGCTGACCGGAGCAGCCTACCCACACCACTACTACCCCCAAACACACTTTCTGGAAACACCCAGCGTTTGGGCCCTGGTCTTTATCTTTTTAAGTGGGGGCAAGGTAATCTGCTGCCCTGATCCTTATGTGGGTGCTGCCCCACCAGAAATGCAGTTTAACAAAAAGCAGACCTTACGTTGGGATGTCAGATCTGTTTGCTGGAAACCGCAGGAAGATCAGCGCAGCAAGGAAGCGCTTGCCAGGACTTGGGAGAGAAATACCTTATTGGAAAGGATAGAGCCTGAGGTGGAACTTAATGGCTTCCCTGAAAAATGTTTTAAAATGCATGTGTCTCAATTCCATGTTAGTACTGCAGCAATCAAAATAAACTGGACCTGTCAGGAGCCAGTGCTGAGAGAATGTTATGAATAGACTTATTTTGTAAAGTTGTCACTTCAAACGCCCAGAAAAACCAACCAAGGGTAACGTCGGCTCCCTCGGCGTTGATTTTGGTTAAATCCCTCCCTTGAATGACCTCAGTTTAATTTGGCTAGTTATGTGAGTTTTGTTTCTTCTTCCTAGTTTTCTGGAAAAGAAATTAAAAGTGGGGGCTCCACAGATGTGGCCCGCTATGCCACACTGTGTGGAGGGGCTGGATGTGCTGGTAGAAGCTTCATCGCCTGCTCACTGAGCACACCCCCTGGCTCCTGAGTGGAAGCCTTGTTACCTGGGAGTGTTTTCAGTATAAAGCTTGGCACTGACCTGTGAAGCCAAGGGAAAGAATTGGCCCTTTCACACACAGCTGCCGGTGTCCCGCTGCGGGAGGTCCACGTTAGCACCGGGACCCTCTCTGAGCCTGCACCCCCTTCAGAGGCGATAGCGCCTCTGATTCCCAGTTGGAAGAACTAGTCCACCTTCTTGGAGTTCAGCCAAGCAAAGATCCCAAATGTGACCAGCCTGCCTGCCCTTCAAGAATTCTTCCCTAACAACGTGGGTAATGCCGGTTTTTGTGTGTTTAAAGAAACTGTCCAGCACACGTTCTTTTCACTCTTGGTAGACGGCCACTTTGCTAGGCTGTCAAGCCTCACCTGATTTATGGGCCTACTGCTGCAAATCCTGATTTCTAGAGTTAGAGCTAAAACCAGCTCCTGACCCACAAACGCTAAGGCCTGATGTGTGGGCACTGTGGGTGTAGCCTCCTTGGAGGAACCCAACCAAGAGGTACAGACAGCATCCTTTTTAACCACCTGGAAGGGAAGGACCATGCCAGGCCTGTATCAATGTGCTGTGACCACTGATGGAGTTGTAAGACAGTTAGGGACATCTCTCAGGGTTAAAAGGTATTGTGGGTTCTTCCGTGGCCCAGACTAAAGGGGGGGGAATAACCTATTTCATTTTATTTTTTTTTTCCAGTTCTCTCAGGCCAGGCACACCACAGCCCTTTGAAACGATCTGTTTCCCTTACCCCACCCATGAATGTGCCAAACCAGCCTCTAGGACATGGATGGATGTCTCATGAGGACTTACGAGCTAGAGGACCCCAGTGCCTCCCATCCGATCATGCCCCCCTGTCTCCACAAAGCAGTGTAGCCTCTTCAGGAAGTGGTGGGAGTGAACACTTAGAAGATCAGACCACTGCTCGTAACACATTCCAAGAAGAAGGTAGTGGTATGAAAGGTGAGTGCTTAAATGAGAAACCACTGGGAACAGAGTCTGTCCCTTATTTGGAGTCAGAAGGGTAAAAAGAGAGGTAGTCAGCATGAGAGAAGGGCCCACCCCCCAGCCCCGCCCCCAGGCTCGTGCGCTTGACCCATCCCAGCAGAGCTCCAGGGTTGACTGCGATGGAAAGGGCTCCGAGTCCCCTTCCAGGGCTTCTTGCCAGAATCTGGGAACCAGGAACCACAGCAAGAGAGGTCAAGACCCTCTTTTTTTTTTTTTTTTTTTAATGCAGTGACTTGCACACAATTAAACGGGCGACAGTTGAGGGTGATAGGATCTACTGTTTGCACGTAGCTTCCTGAGTCTGCCCTGTTTGTAAAGACACTGAGCTGCTCCAGTCTTCTACCTTGTTGCCGTGGCCAGAGGACAGTCAATAACTTAGCAAACAAACCACAGAATCTTCTTTTAAATCTCTTCTAGTGCAGAATTGTGGAAGTGCTTCCTTTCTCTCTCCCTTTTCCTTTGATATCCAAAGAAACCTTTAAACCCTTTCCTCTGCATCTGTTTAAGGGACAGGAAAATACCACTGAGAAGCTCTGACAGTGTTTTAAGCCTGATAATAAATTTGCATACAAGTGATAGAGGCCTTTTGTGCAGCATAAATAAATGTCCCTCCATTGCCCTGTAAATCTACCCTCTTCTAAAGATACTCTTCAGGAGATAGAGAGTTCCAAATTACCCATGATAGGTTCAGAGAGGATGCGTGCATTCTATATTTTTAGACGCCAGTTGTTCAAGCCTGGGAAGTCCTTAGGGAAAGCTGCTCATCAGAGACACACTGATGCGTAACACACATAACAATTTTAGATGGAGAAACAGTAACTAGTCATGCTTCTGGGACTATAGTGCTGAGGAGAGGCGCTGAAAGGACCCCCTTTGCTGGCATCAATAGTCCTGAGGGGGGGGCCTGGGACCGAGTGGTTAAGTTCGCGTGTTCCACTTCGGCGGCCCACGGTTTCGCCGGTTCAGATCCTGGGCGTGGACCTACACACCACTCATCAGGCCATGCTGAGGTGACGTCCCACACAGCACAACCAGAGGAGCCTACAACTAGAATCTACAGCTTTGTCCTGGAGGGCTCTGGGGAGAAGAAAGAAGAGCAAGATGCTCAACAGATGCTGGCTCAGGGCCAATCTGCCTCACCCCAAAAAAAGATACATAAAAGAAAATAGTCCCGAGGTTTGCTATTTCTGGTCTTTTCCTTGAAAAGGATCGGTGTTGACATAGGAGGCTCTGTACCAAGTGCCCTCCCCACCACAGAAGCCTGGCACAGAAAGATGCCCATGATTGCCCAGGTGCCAGTCGTGAGAGAGGACCAGGCTGAAAAGTGGAGCCTGTCAGCTGCGGGTGTGGAGCTGCTCCCTGGTGCGTTGCATGAGTCTTCCTCTGAGCTGCTTGGCCTGCATTTTCTTCTTCCCCCTCCTGTGGGGGTCCTGTGCTGAGCGCCAGAGTGAAGGGGCTGTGTCTTGATGTTTCCTCTGGTGATACAAAGGGGTCTTTAAAGGTGTTTAACAGGCAACAAAAACAATGGCTCATTTTGGAATGGAGGAGGTGTGTGTCCTCTTTCTCTTTCACAGTTTTTGGGGGAATGTGCCATGATTTTGGAGACCTAGCAAAACCCATTTCTAAGTTTATGCTACACCGTTATGTGCTCAAGCAGCAGAGCCCCAGATGAGCCCCATCGGCTACCCAACTACTCCCTCACCTGGGTAGCAGGTGAGGCTCAGCTGTGCTTTAGGTAAGCCTGCAGGGCATCTCTCACTGGAGCATCAAAGTCCCTGAGGGACCAAGGGAGGCGGAGACAGCTGTTGCTTTGGAGCAGCTTCTTTCCTGGCCAGGTGGAGTGTCTGGGTGGCATGTTTCCAGGAAAGTGTATGTGCAGTTCTAACTGGTAACTGTGGGAAGGAGGCCTCGGCCTTCTGTTGAAGGGCAAGGGGACTCCTGGGGGAAGGCGTTCTCCGGGGTACAGGCCTCCCCCAGAGAGAAACGCTGGTGCTACTGTCTGCTTCTCGGAGGTCTGTTTGGTTTGTTTTTCTTTCTTTTTTCCTTTTACTTTCTTTTCCTTGTTTTCATTCCTGTTTTTTTCTGTCTTAATGTACACATTAGACATCTTCCCAAAGTTGGTAAAGTTGTGCTCATTGCATGCTGGCATTTTGAGGTGAGAAATGAGTAACAAGAGCATGTTTTTAAGGACAAATGAATGAGAGAAAAATGGAATAAATGTCCTATCCCTATTTTAGAATAAAAGCCAAAATATTCCAAAGTTCAAGGAATAGCCTGTATATGAGCTTCTTCAATTCCTTCCTTTAGAATTGATGAGAATTGTCTCCTCAAAGCTTCTTCAATGAGAAAATTATAAAGACAAGCTCTTATACTCGAGATTTTCTTTATAGGCGCAAAGGTTGTGGTCAGAAGATAGGCTCTTTGGTGACTAGATGAAACAGAGGTCTGTCTTCTATGTATACCCACCTTCTGCTGACCTGTCACCTGTCCTTCTCCCAGAGAATTGGATGTGGGTTCAAAAGTGTAAAGTCCTTAGCAAATTTTAAAGGGCACAACATTTTTGAAGGAAGGAACATGCGAGATGGTGAACAATTCTGTTCTGAGAAAAGTATATCTGCAGTTCAGCTGACAGGCCAAGCAGTAGCAATGCCCATACCCAAGAGCAGGAGCGTGCCCGCGCACCAGAGCCAGGGTTTATTAAACCTGCAAGCCCCTCGCCCAGCCACGCCCGGCCACGTCTTCACGAGAAGGCCAGCACCCCCGTTGAACTCCCGCCTCCCAAGATTATTCAGGGCAGCCTCACGGGAGAGCGCCGAAGAAGCAGCCCTTAACAAGCCTGTCCCAGGAGGTTGTCGTTTGATCCCCATGTGCAAGAGCAGGTGCTGGTTTAAATTTCCAAGTTAATTCATACTTTCTGAGAAAGGAAATATGAAATCAAGTGAAGAGCTTTTAAAAAGAGCCAGCTCTTCCTCTTGGATCCACATCTCTTTCCTCCTGTGACCAGGCCCTCTGCCAGGAGTGTCAGCCCTTTTAAGCTACTTGCTGGTCCACCTCAGGATGCCATCGTCTAATTGCTATTTTTCTAATTTTTAAATGCCTGGTTAATGAAAACAACAAGCAATCTATAGTAGAATTTGGAGGCATTCCGAATCTCCAGGGGATGCATGTCAGCCCCCACCCTGCACCTTGGGAAAAAACTAAAAAGCTACCATAATTGAGCTTAATTTAGTGTGAATTCATCTTTCTTGCCCACAGCTGTGCATACCTTGCTGAAACACTGTGTTCATCCATTCCTTCCTTTTCATCTAGACAGACGAGCCAGTTTTGGCCACAAATTGTACCTTAGGAATGTACCTCTTGGGTCAAGAGTGTGAAAAAAAGCTTGCAGTCCAGCATTCTTGCTCTTTTTGTTTTTCACCGACATCCATCTCGCCCTCTTTTTGTCTTGGTGTCAGCACTCGCTGCCAGGGATTGTCACTAAGTTCTCCCAAGCAACTAACTCCTGCTCTCCGAGGATTGACATCATCTGTCTGCTTTGCTTTGTTTTTCCTTTTATAGTAAATACCATCCTGAAGGTTTCAGTCCGCTCTGCAGCAGTTTGGATGTCCCTTGGGGTCAGGATCTCGGACTAATATCTCAGGCTCAGGGAAGAATGGGGTCGTCTACCCAACTAGAAATTACTCAACGGGAGTGGGAACTGAACAGGAATATGAAAGTTCCTTCTTTAACATGTTTGGACTAAATATGCTGGTTGTGGTTTCTAAATTCACTTGTCCTTGTTCTTTTCAAAAACTTCTCTGTGACTTATCCCAGGGGGAAAAATCTTGATTCTGAGTCGGTACTCAATTATATTATCCTTCTTTCCCTCAGCATCGCATGAGTGGAGCATGCTCTACCCTTCTCTCATACAAGGCCTTCATGTGGCCAAGAGGGGAAAAAAGGACATTCTCATAATTTCTTAGAAAGAAGAGAAAATACAGAAGAGCAGAAGTTTGTTGGTAGAAGAAGCACCTTTGCCCCTCATATCAGCATCACGTCTTCAGAAATGATGTAGAAACTCAGCACCTAAAGACTTATCAAAAGGCCAGGGCTGTTGATGAGTGGTGTGGTCATGTTACATGGGAGCAGAGAGAAGGAAGAAAGACTGATAAACAGGTTTCAATTTTGTCCTCATTCAAGTCAATTGACTGTTTGAGCACCTGTTGAAAGAGGCCTTGGACTAGCTACTGGAGAGGCAGAGGTGGAAAAGATTGTTTCTGCCTCAAGGGACTCACTGTCACATGAGCAACAAACAGGTACACAGCTGTGAGGATATCTTGTCTTGAAGACTTGCCCTGGGTCAGGGCCAGTACCAAGGAGGGCCCTAAGTCAAAGTGGAGAGAAGTCAAGGAAAGCTCCTGGAGCAGGAGAGGCCTAGAGCTGAGTCCTGGAGCCTGATTACAAGTTAGCCAAATACATAAGGTGAGAGAAGGGCATTCTGTATAGAGGGAACAGCATGTGTGAAAGCCTGGTGACGAGACAGCTTGACCACGTAGATCCCATGGCTTGAGTGTTAACGGCACATGGAAAAGAGGTTTAGAGAGGGAAAAGCCAGACACTAGGCTTCTTGTAGGATTTTGGCCTGTATCTTAATGTTAGTAGAAGCTCTTGAAGGAATTTCAGCAGCAGAATGACCTGCTTAGATTTTGCATATTAGAAATAGGACCCTTAGCAACAGCATGGAGAATATACCAAAGTGAGGAGGGGACAGGGACCAGCTGAGTTGGAGGATATTTCAGTAATTGAGGAGGAAAATGTGTTTGTAGGATCTTGGTGAGATAGAATTAAGAGAGCTTTGAATTGACTGTACACTAGTTGAATGTAGACAGTAATGGAGTGGGAAGAATTTGGGACAATGCCCAGGTTTCTGCCTGGGACATCTGGATAGCCCATGCTGTCATCTATAGCAAAGAGTATATAGGAGAAGAAACAGACTGGGGGGACAGCATGGGGCAGGGTAAGTGTGGGAACTTGTGGAGCATTCCAGGGGAGGTGTGTGAGCCAGGACCACAGTGCTCTGTGCTCTTCCCTGGCCCAGCCTCCTGAGAGCTGAGCTCCTCCCCTCACCTGCACAGTTGAAACATCCTGCTTACCTGTAGTAAAGTGTGTTTGGGGGAGTCCATTCCAGATTTCTGGCTAGTAAAGCCCATAGATTTGGGCTCCGGAGAGTAAGATGCTCTGTGACTTTCTTGTTGCAGTTGTCAGTGTGAAAGGGGTAGAGATTGGGGGAGTGTTTCTCTTGATATGAGCTTGAGCCTCACCATTACGAACTAACATAACTGGGTATACTTATGATGTGTGGCATTATGTTAGCACAAAAACCGAGAGGTAATTCAGAGTGTTGTGCTGTTTGTCTTTAGACACGATAAAGGTAAAAGAGAGAGCTTTGGCTCTGGTAACCTTGATGGAAACATAGCAGTTAAGAGTAGAGGAGACCAGTGACTAGTAAATATGTGGTTTGCCTTTTCTGAGGAGTCTTTCTTAGATGAAACTTAGGTAAATTTCTTTTCTCCATAGCAAAGGAAATATATTACCTATTCTGAAATAGCCTGTTTAGGGTTGTGAGTTGTTTTCAAAATGCATATATTTTGGGCCTCTGCCTATCCTAGAATGAGATTAGAAAAATTATTGAAAAGTGTGAACTTTTCTAAGAAAAAGAAACCCGTCAGAAACCTTTGTAAGAAAAGCTGTGAATACAGCATTTCTGAGGGTGATAAAGGTAGGAGTGACAGAGTGGGAGTGACACAGCTCCATGTGTGGCAGGGGCACTATTGAGCATGGCTGTCATGGGAATGAGTCACTGTTTTCTGTGTTGACTTTGTAGGCCCTGTCTTGAATTCATCTAATTTAAAGGCCAGCATTTACAAAATTTGTTTCACTTTCTATTCCCAACTGCCAACAGATGACCTGCACAGACAGACCCTTATGGGCTCAGACTTGTGCTGCCTCTTCTCAGATCAGCTGAGAGCCCTGATGTCTGGGAAAAGCAAATCCCCAGGGTTCCCCTAAATTGAAAAGGTCATGAGACTTTTAGCCACCATCCTTTACCAAGCACATGACATGCTTTAAGGACGGTGCAGGCATGCAGAGGGCAGCTTTTCATGTGGAACCCAGCCGCGCTTCAACAACATAAAGCAAGCTGCATGTAGAACATGATTTATTAAGTCATAGCTAATGGAAATGACGAGGAGAAATGTAGTCCCTCTGTTTGTATGTAACTCTTCTAAGTGGATACTTTACCTCAAAGAAAGCCATCTCTGTGCCTTCCGAGACCCACACATGCTCCCTATGAACATGGAACTCTCTCAAAGCCACCATGATGTGTCCCAGGATCGAGGAGCACACTCATAGCTCCACGGGGACCAAAGGTCAAGGTTCCTCCTTTCCTTTGCTCAGAGGCTGGAATGAAATTGGGCTGCCTATCCTGCTCCGGCCAGAAATAAAGTCAGTTTTCTGAAATCTTGATTGTGTTGCTAGACTTCTGCTCTTCATATTTGAAAGGAATGTTTTCCATCTCGCTTCACCCTTAAAGAGTTGAGTCCCCTCTTACCCTTCAGCTGGCTTTCCTCTTCTCACCTGCAGAGAGCAAGGATGCAGTCAGATCTTGGAGAGAGAGAGTTGTTTGAGATTAGCCTGGCTCTCTGTGGTGAATGGGAGTTGCTCTTCTGCCTGCAAGTACCAGGACCACGACGGGCTTCTTGGGGAAAACAAGGCTGTTCATGTTTCTTTTTCCAGGGCTACCTTGCTCCCTGCCCTTTACATTGCCCCCATCTTGGGCCCTTCAGAAATGTCGGTCCCATCTTTCTCTCTAGTGGGGCAGGTGCTATATGGCCTGTTGACCTGACTAGTATTTGCAGCCATGCCCATAGCAGGCATTTGAGGAAAGCGACCCAAGTTTTAAAGCTTCTGTGTGAGCTGTTGTACCCACCACAAAGCCTTTCTGTGGCTGATTTATCCAAATTCTAAAAGGGAAATAGCAATCAGCATAGTTGGAAATGTGATCCCATTGATAAAGACCAGCAGGTAACTATAGAGCATCTAAAAGATGAATGTAACACTATTATCAAAAATGGCCAGGGGCCAGCCCAGTGGCGTAGCAGTTAAGTTCCCACATTCTACTTCAGCGGCCCAGCGTTCACCAGTTTGGATCCTGGGTGCAGACCTACGCACTGCTTGTCAAGCCGTGCTGTGGCAGGCATCCCACGTATAAAGTAGGGGAGGATGGGCATGGATGTTAGCTCAGGGCCAGCCTTCCTCAGCAAAAAAACAAACAGAAAAACAATGGCCATGAGAAGATAATTGTGGACTGCAGAAAGATCTGGAAGGAATTTCAGGAAGCATGGACACTGTGGCTTGGAGGAACACTGTCTGCACATGAATGGTGGTGCTTTCTCCCAGAAACCAAGAAACTTCCTACCCTTTAGCCTTCTCTTTTCAGTTTCCTTCATGGGCTTCTCTTCCCACACCTTCCCCTAAAAGCCTGGCGCTCCCAGGGCTCCACCTGGCCCTCCCCTATTCTTACTCCATGCTCTTTCCCTGCGTGATCTCACCCACTTCCATGGCTAAAACAACCACCATGTGCTACTGACAAGGAAAGTGGTTTTCTGGCTCAGACCTCTCTTCAGAGATCTTGACCAGTTGACTTCTCCACCTGGATGGCACAAAGTCAATGACACTCAACTGATCTAAAGTGGAGTTCACCATCTCTCTCTTCTCACCCCAAACCTACTGCTCCCCTGTATTTTCTGTCTCATCAAACTTGCATCAGACAAGCCATCTTAGGCTCCTTTCTCTCTCTTACTCCTTCTTCTTCCCTGATCTTCAATTACTGTCAGTTTATATCCTTTCCTTCTCTTCTGCCACTGCCTTCCTAGCCATCTCCAAGGGCTTGAATTCATCTCCTGGCCTCCACTCTCACCATCATCCAGTCTAGCCTTTACCTTGACAGCCATCATCCTTCTAACATACTCCTCTGATTGTGCCTCTACCCCTCAGATTTCAACAGCTTCTCATCACCCACAAGATGAAGTCTACTCGCTTTATCTCAACATTACAGATCTCAATCATCTGACCCCTGCCTATTTGCCCCACCCTATTTCTAGTCATTCTTTTTCATTCACATAAGCATTTACTTGACCCACAATGCTCTCTTGGCTCTGTGCTTTGTTTATATGCTGTTCTTGCTTCCTGAGATGGCTTTGTCAATATAGTCTGCCCAGTGACTCCAGGTCTGCGGCTACTGTGAAACTCTCTCTCACGCCCCAAGGCAAACCTAAATCCTCATTGTTCTGTGGCCCCTAGAACTTTGAATACACTTAGCACTTATCCTGTAGTTAGTATAATTTTTCTGTGAGTCAGCCATTCTCTCGGGATTAAAAGTTCCTTGATGGCAGGGACATGTCTTCACAGAGCCTGGCCACCATGGTAAGCATTCAATAAATGTTGAGTAGCGAATATCAGGATGCCCACAGTTGGCAAGAAAGTCAGTCTAAGTCAGTCCAGCATATAGGAAAGCATCTTTATCTTTCTCACACTGCATAAGAGAGTGATTTTCTAATCTGTGACCTCCATTGTCATGTTCATCAGAAGTGGCACAGATGAAGCTAAACGGCTGTGGGCCAGCCGGACATGGGAACCCAGGAGGCATTCGTGCCTTCAATCACGTACCACTGCTCCAGGAAACACCCCTGCTTGTCTGTGTCTTCCACCCATAGCCACAGCTTTGCAAAATGAGAAAGGAAGGTCTGGAGTTATTTTAGGTGGTTCTCAGCTTTGCATCCAACCGTGTAGCATATGGACCATGGGAAAGGACCTGAGCTTTTAGTTAGAATTTTTCCCTGGCCAACGTCTTACAGAATCTAGCATCCAAGTCATTGGAATTCGTGGCTTGGGAGGAATGAAATGGTCAAGGTGCTCAGTTCTCTGGTTTGTTTCCCTTTTATTTAATGACATTTTGTTTTAAGCCTTGGCGAAGGAAGGTGCCTCACCACCAAATAGGGGTGAGTAAGCTGTGTTCTTAGAACTGGATTCTCTCTTCTTTGTTCCTCAGTTCCCGTTGCGGGAAGAAGAGCTCTTTAGGCCCCCAGCACTGAAGCAGGCCCTGAGACGGCTTGCTCCACACGCACAGTTGACACATGCCTGCCTCAAGGAACATATGGTCAATTGGACCTTACGTTTCCCAGGAACATGTCCAGAAATAACTCTTCAGGAAGGCCTAACTTGCCGTGTTTTGAAGTTGTATAGGAATCTTTTCTAGGAAAACAACTCCCAGGGACCTGTATTTGGACTAAACAAGTGAGGCTGACTCTTCCATACCTCTAGCCAGGGCAAGTCCAGTTGTCACAATACTTTTATAGAAAGGGACTAGCGCTGATGGGACTGAGACTTACCAGGCCAAGATTTGTACCCCATTCTCTCCAACTCTTAAAACACCATATTGTCAGCTTGCCTTATAAAGTACCCAGTTTGCAACATAATTTAGTAGTTCAGGATTCTGTTTGTTTATCATCAGTGGACGTTGCCTGATGAAACTGCAGGGCCCCCAGTGAAAATGTGGCCCATGAGGTCGCTCTATACTCTTGTGACGAATTGTGCCCAAGTGTGGCATGGGATTACCCAGGCTTCTTTGAATCATGGTCATTGAGTTTTCTGAGCAGTGACTTGGAGCTTCTCAGAGATGTAAATGGCAAACATGAAATCTGGTGACAAAGTGGTAACACATCATTGACCTAAAAGCCAGAGCTGTATTTATTTGCTCCTTGCTCTGCAGAAGTGTTAGCATTGTTTTAACAGCAACAAAAACCTGGTGGAGAAGAAAGTCTGGTAAAATAGCTCCAAGATGTTGCAGGGAGGAAAGTGGATGTCCTGGACTCTCTATCCAACCACAGTTTGAGTTGAGGAGGATGTAAGGAATTGGTACTGTGTGCCTGGGGAAGCCCTGTCTCTTTGTGGTTCATGATGGTTGGTTGCAGAAGGACTCTTCACTTGTCACAGTAGAATGAAGGGCCTCCAAGCACAGAATCAAGTGATTTCTTGCCTGAGATGACTGAGTCTGTTCTTAAAATGCCATTGGATATCCAATTCTGTTCTCCAGAAATTCCCCTTCTTTGGCCTTCACATTACCGCAAATCAAGAAGTCACCTCCCCAGGCCCACCCTTCCCTCCTAGATCTTTGAGTTTCAGATCGTCCCGTACCCTCGTGCCCTGCACCTGGGTTTGGCTTACCCAGGAGGCAGGGCCTGATTTCAGAGTAGGCCAAGTCTCTTTAATCAGTCCCAGTTAATTACTACAAACATTGAACAATTGGAAGGTTCCCACTTTTTTTGTAGTGTTCATGGTCTCTGTCAGTGCCTCAGAATAAAGCACAGCGACAGACAGTATCTTACAACCAACATGGTTAGTAATGAATAATAATTCGTAGAAAGCATGAATAACATTTACCCAATGCTTAGCATTTCAGAGTACTTTGTAGTCATTGTTTTATTCAGCCCTCCCACAGACAGGCTGTTTGGTCTTCATTTTACAAGTAGTTGACACAATGTAGGAGAAAGCTGGGAATCAGGAGACCTGGTTCTAGTCCCCATTTCACCACGTACTTGCTCTGTGATTTAGACTTAATGACTTAATTTTGCCATCTGTAGAATGAGCCAGGGTGGGAGAGCATGATTCTAGAGATTTCCTGAAGATTCTATAAGCTCAGAAACTCTGACTTAAAAAACCATGGGCAAGTTTTTTTTTTTGGTTGTACTTAGCAAAGTACAGTCATGCACTGCATAACGACGTTTCAGTCAATGATGGACCGTGTATACAACAGTGGTTGCATATTAGTACCATGTAGCCTAGGTGTGTAGTAGGCTATACTGTCTAGGTTTGTGTAAGTACAGCACATCTATGATGTTTGCACAACAACAAAATCACCTAACAAGGCGTTTCTCAGAACATATCCCCGTCATTAAGCGATGCATGACTGTAATAATTCTTGTGTGGATTTTCAGTACAGTTACTATTTAATTTTCCTAATTCTGGAATCCCAAACTTGGGGCTTATTTCATATGTGCTTTGAATTTCCATTATCCTATGGTCTAGCCAGTCTTTGGACCTTTCAAATCCTGATGTATTTGTAGTTGACATTCAAAGAAAAGGTCAAAGACACATGCAGATACATTCCATAGCTTGGAGAAATGGTCAGCAGACACACACATGCTACAGTGAAAGTTTTGGAGCCCTGGTTGCCCTTATTCCCACGCATAGGAAGACAGAAGAGAGATGAGGCTGAGAATGACTGCGGCTCTACCCGTAGGGTACAGCTGTTGCCTGGTTTTCCTATCACTGTGGCAGTGGCCGAAACAGCAATGTGGAGATCTGCACTGAACCTAGAAAGAAATCATCTTGAGGATGAAAATGCATCATATGTAGTTTTAACGTTCTAAGTCAGTTCTTTCCAAGTCACTAGTGGAGTCATCCAGCTAAAGCAGTGGTTCCTTGACATTTTTTTGGTCATGAACCCCTTTGAGAATCTTATGGAAGCTATGGATGACCCTCTGCCAAGAAGACTACGGTGAATATATTCACAAATTGGGATATAATTTCAGGTAATTCCTGTATGCGCTGAGGCCCATGGACCCCAAGTTAGCAAGCTCCTGGAATAAAGCAGAATAAGGGAGCCCAAGAGTAGGAAGATCAGGGCTAGATCAGGACTTCTAATTCCATCATTTGCTGCCAAAAGTAAACAAGTAGTAACATTAAGATTTCTTTTCTTTTTTTCTTCTGACCATCACCCTCTTTTCCTTTCCCTTTTCCCACATCTTTTGTCATCTCTTCTCGTTCCCTCTCAATTTCTCTCCCCATCTCTTGCACATCTTGCACCACAGATGTTCCAGCCTGGTTAAAAAGCCTCCGCCTGCACAAGTACGCTGCCCTTTTCTCCCAGATGACCTATGAGGAAATGATGGCCCTCACTGAGTGCCAGCTGGAGGCTCAGGTATGTGCTCCAGGTGACCATTCCCTGTGAAGGTGCCCCAGGTGGAACCTGAAGTTCGAGTCCAAGACAGACCTTATTTGGACCCATACCTATATCCACCCAGTAGCTTGCCTTATTCTAGGAACTGCCAGGTGCTGGCCAAAGTTACATGGTGAGTAAGGCTGGGTTCTTGCCTTCAGGATCCAGTAGGAGATGGAAGACGAGCAGAGAACCACAGGGCAAATGAGGGTGAGAGAGAGTGTTATGAAAAAGGTATAACCTGAGTGCACGCTCTAAGGTCAAGGTGGGGGCATCAGTGGTGTCTCCTAGAAGAAGGAAAGTTTTACCAAGGCCTCAAAGACTCTGTGCCCCTGCTTCCGCTTTGCTTGCCCTCTCCCTCCCTCTGCCCAACCAGCCTTGTTTGGGGAATGACTCTGTCTGCTGTCCAGTCCAGTTACAAAACAGATAACCTCTTGCAGTTAAGAAGCACCAGGTCATGCCTCAGACCTTCCCCAACACTTTTCTAAAAACATGTTCAGACTGGACTTAATGGAGATTGGAGTAAATTGTGCAAAATATTTTTTTCTTCTAACCACCTTGAATAACATGAGACAATCATTAAGAATGGGATTACCCCAGGCCTCAGATTTCATTTCCCTTTTGTGTGCCATAAAGCACAGAGTTCCTCCTTCCTTCTAAGGCCTCCTTCTCCAAGTGTGGATGCCAAAATCCAGACCAGTCAACAGAACCCCTGAAACTAGGCATGTTTCCTACCATGCTGTGCTGAGTAAATAGATATGAGTGATGCCTTTGTCTCCCTTGTTTAAAATGCTATTTGCATGTTTCACATTGACCTCAGTTTCCCTTGAGCAGTGATTTAAAAGAATTAATGGTCTGAACAGGCTAATAGCGTTTCCCCTGCAAGACGAGGAGAGTGTACCATTTGGAGCATGGCTGTCTAGCCTGGACACATCCCTCCCAGCAGGTGCTGACTTCCCACTGCATATTTGGCTCCCTCCGGTCACCTCTGCAGGCCTGCTGAATACCAGTATTGAGAGGCACCATAAAGCCTGAGGTCACCGCACCTTCTCAGAGGGCAAAAGGCACTAGTTTCAGCTGCCTAACACACCTCCCACTGCTTTTTGGATCTAGATTGCTTCTTGAGAACCTGGGAACTGATGAGAACTGCTTCTAAGAGCATTTTTGTGTTTGGGTCAGAGTTGATAAAAAAAAAATCTCAGTCATCAGTTGTTTGACTTAAGAGAAAACAAGAAATAATTGACACAGGGGGCAAAACCAGAGGCCAGCACAAACTTTTCGGAGTAAAAGAATTCAACTCGCTTGAACTCAAAGTTGAGGCTAAACAGAAATGTGTCCTCAGTGGTTCATTTTAGAGAGTGGCATCCGTTGTCACTTGAGTCTTGATTTTTCTAAGTAAAGGAAGTGTCACTGGTGTTCCCATCTTTTCCTTTTTAAGAGGATTTCTGTGAATAGTTGCAAGCAGTCACCAGAAGTTTGTATTAGAGACCTCATTTGAGAAAGGACTTCCTGTTTGGGAATTTGCAGTATCTGTAGTCGACAAGGGTTTAACTAAATCCAGAGACTCATCATTGCTACACGTTAAGAAGGTAAAATGCACACCCTCACTGTGAGTCCTGATCATTGACCTGAAGTGATGACTGAGTTATAAGTTGAAGTTATTTGTATTCTGGTTTTCCTTATGGAGGCCCAAGAAGGGCAGTGAACTGACCAAAGTTGCCTGTGTGGTGTGACAGCAGGTGACCTGCACTGCACTTCCCTTCTTCTCGAGATGGGAAACAAGGGGAAGTGTGAGGAAGCAATGAATATCTGTATGGGGTTGGAAGCTTCTGAGAAAGTGGGAGTGACTGAAATGATAACACCTGGAGAAGAGGAGTGTCTGACTTAAGAATGACCCTTTAAGACTATGAAGAAATCTCCTGCTGGGTGTGGTAACTGGCTGTACCAGGTCTCTCTCCCTCCCTAAATGTCACAGCCAAGAGACACAGACAGATGTGTAGCCAGATGGAGTTAGAATACTTAGTGAGGAGAGGGTTATGATAATGGTACGAAAGAGAGGGACACATGGATGTCTACTGGTCTGCAGCCGTGTAGGAACAAAGCAGACAGTAAAGTGCTAAACAGCCTCCAAGGGTCTCCAAGCTGGTTCCTAAAACTATGTTTCTAAATATAGCTTTTATTTAATTACAGAATGTTACCAAAGGTGCAAGACACAAAATTGTCATCAGTATTCAGAAGCTCAAAGAAAGACAAAACCTCCTGAAGTCTTTGGAAAGGGTAAGTTATCGCTGGGCGAGGCACACTTCCGCCTTCACCATGGGAGAACACACAAAGGGAAATTCTCAGGTGACAGTGTCACCAGCAGACCTTACAGAGTGCCTCATACTGTTTCCTTACCAAAGTCAGAAGAAAAGGAAATGATTTGGAGGCAAAGTTTCCTGGTTATTCCTACTTCTGTGCAACCTGGCCGCTGAAATGTACTTCTCCCCTGGACCCCGGCAGCCTGTGACTGGCCATCCAGAGCTCTGAGGCAGTGCTGTCGAATGCACATATTTCATATACATTCCCCTCTGCCTTTCATGCATTTGTGGAGATGAATGAAGTGTTCAACTCATAATCAAAGGCTGAAATCTTGGCAAAACAGTGTAGGGAATGCCCAGATGTGCTTCATTCCTGCTGTCCACCCAGGGGAGCATCTGGTTTTGAGAAAAGCTGCCCCCAGAGACGCACGCGCCAACAGGTATGCTTTGGGTTTCAGAAGAGAGGATCAAAATCATCTGGCAGATGGACATACTTGGCTTTCTAGAGAATAATTCCATTAACTTAACAGTAGAATGGGTCCCCATCACTCTGATAGGAACCATCTCAAAAATGCTAAATGCTGAAAAAGAGTCTATTCCAGTGTCGAGCAGTTATCAGCCACTACTGCCCTTTCTGTTTGCTGCCTAAACGTGTTTCTTCCTCTCTGTACCCAACATCACCCTGGTAGTGATGTCATTTCTAGAACTTGGTGACTTTATGAGTTCACCTAAAGTCCAAAGGAGAGCAAGCCTTGTTCCACACACCAGGAGCCCGTGCTGCCTCTGCCCAGAGTTGGGACTCTTGTGTGTCACTCTTGGGAGGCGGGTGGGGTGGGGGGGACGTTCTGTAGATATGTGCTGCCTGCAGAGCTTGAGTGGTAGCCTTGTCTAGTAATCCTAGTGTGCCTTTGGAAGGGAACAAAGAATGGAGGTGGGTAGGACCAGAGCAAGTTCTGTGAGCACGTAAACGTTTTAACACAGTGGGAGGTTTTTTTCTTTTTCACAAAGATGTGTGTGTGTATAACTTTACATACAATGTATAAAGTTATATTTAATGAAAATCACACAAAATGTAAAGGAGTATATATTTATAGAACATGCATATATACTTTATAAGGAAGATTGCCTTTAAAAATCTCTGGATGGATAGACAGACAGAGGCAGCTCACATGCTCATCCATGTTGAGAGGCCTGTTCTTAATGAAAGCATGTCACAAACCACAAGTGACCCATCCGCCTCAACCACAGTAATTGCTGCTGTTCTTAGTTTTATGCTAGCTCCCCTTTACCAAGCAGCTTCTCTAACAGTGATTATTGCCATTTCTAATATAAGAAACCGTTCCCTTTTGGGAGGCATTCAAAAGGCCAGTTTTCTCCTTATCTGTTAGAAAGCACAGAAAATGTTTTGTATAAAATTTGATTGCTAAGCGTTAACGGTGAAAGAGTGACCCTCCCCCCCTTATTTCTGGAGCATGTTTCAGGAACTCATTCATGTCCTGTCACTGAGGAAACGCGCCCACCTGAGAGACAGAGATGGAACTGCTGTCAGCTCTACTCCCTGTGGCCTTGGGCCCAATCACTGTGTGGAAACACAGGACAGCAAGGTGGCACTGGTGGTCCTGACATCCACTGACTTTCTATCTAACCTTTGAATAAGTCAGTGACACTTTCTGTGTCCCAGATTTCATACCTAGAATAATATTGACTCCACAAAAATACTTTTGCCCTGGTTCACTGGAATGAGAGTGTAAAAAAAAATGGCAAATGTAATACAAAGTCTGAGAGCAGCTAATGGCCAAGAGGAAAGCAATAATGAGTTTGTTCAGTTTGACTTCTTTGAGGAGGAAAGCTTGTGTCTGTCAGACCGTCACACTGAGCTTGCTTCAGAACTCCTGAGTCCAGACACCTGTGTGCTCGTCTCTTCAGGAGCTGATGGCCTTGGGGTGGGGCACCCTTTCCTCAGCTTCTGCTCAGGACTCAGCTGCTGGCTCTGTTCTCTTTTCTCTGGGACCCTGCCTCTCCTGCTCTTCAAGGGAGGGCGTCGTCCGTAACCTGTACCACATAGGCCACCAGTGATAGACTCCACTCAGCCACTTCTCTGGCACTCCAGGTGTCCCCAGTTGATTGTGCTGTTGGAAGTGCTGTCGTCGTGCCCTTGCTTGCCCACAGCATTCTTACCTCACAGGGAACCCAGAGATCTCTAAGGAGATGGCTAGGACCCCGCCCATGGTTAGTTCACAGCCAGTAGACACTGCAGTTAAGCTCTCCATCTGGAGCTCTCCCACTCAGTTACTGAACACTTACCAAGCAGCCGCCTTGGACCAGACTTACCCCGTCCACTGGAGGCTGACGGTGAGTCACACAGGTTCCTGCCCTCGGGGAGCCCGGGACACTCATTGTGACAGATAGACATATGAGCCAGTGCTCTGAGAATCCAGTGTGATCCATGTTATCCCCAAGGCAGGGAGGGAGAATTTTTCCTGGGATGAAACAGACTATCTGCAGTGGCAAGGAGAAAACCTTGGAGGGGCCCAAGATGGCTTGAAGATTCATTAGGAGCCTATGGCCAGTCTTGGTGGACCCTTGAGTCAAGGTAGGGTCCATGAGTGTGGAGAGGGATAAGAGATCGTTTAGTGGGTGTCCAGGCATTGGCAGGCAGTTTGGGCTTGGGTGTCATGCCATTTAAGGACAGAAAATATAGGAGGAGTTACTAGTGTGGGAGAAATGGAGTTTATTTTGACAGGTTGAATCTGAGGTGCCTGTGGGATACCCAGGCAGAAATGGCAAGTCTAGGGGCCAGCCTGGTGGTGTAGTGGTTAAGTTTGCACTCTCCGCTTCAGTGGCCCAGTGTTCATGGGTTTGGATACCAGGGGCAGACCTACACACCGCTCATCAAGCCATGCTGTGGTGGCATCCCACATACAAAATAGAGGAAGATTGACAACAGATATACACTCAGAGCCAATCTTCCTCACCAAAACAAAAAAGAAAGAAAGAAAGAAAGATATGGTAAGTCTATAATCCACAAGGGTTTGAAGGACTCAGTTGTGGGTCATCTGTGTATAAATGGTAGTTGGTACCTCCTGTGTACCCCTCCTTGAAGTGTGCATCAGGTGATAGGAGCTGAGGACAGACCCTGAGGAACATCAGAAGATATGGAGGGACTGCATGATGACAGAGGCTGAGCCTGCCCAGAGGGTCGGAGAGAGTGTTCGACGGAGGGAACCCTATCGGGTGCCATGGATGTGTCACACATGAGGAAGACTGAACACCGCCCCCTGGAATTGGCATTGGCAGGAAACTGGTAGCCATGATGAGAAGGGTTTCAGGGGACTGGGAGGGGACAAGAGCAGAAACCCATCAATGGGGGAGTCTGAGTGGGTGATGAGACCATGGGGTGAGGATGTGTAGACATCTCAAGATATTTGGTAGAAAAGGAAAAAGGAAGATTAGAATGGTCACTGGGCAGATTTTTCAACGTTCATCTTTAATATTGAAAATGTTTCCACATGCTTTTATTCACCATCCTTCTTTTCCAATGGACTCCCAAACTCTGAAGCTGAACTGTTCTCTGAGCCTGGGAACCTGGCATGGAGAAAAGAGATACACACACACACAGACACACACACAGAGGTAGTCAGGTGTCCTGTTCTGTGTTCCCACAGCTCCCTGTCCAGGCAGCATCCTCACACTCCTGAGCCCCAGGAACTGTCAGCATCTTAGGGTGAGGACTGTGTCGACTTTGTGTTAAGATCACCAATCCCTAACAGTGCCAGGCTCACGGTAGGGCTCAGCTGACGTTTGGGAAATGACAAGAGAGGGAATGGAATGAAGTAGATGCAGGAGCCCTGTCTACTGTGTGAGAAGCCCATATTCTTCTCACACACGGGGAAGAACGGGGCCACAGACAGTTGGTAAGTGCTGGGGACCCTTTGGCTGCTAAAGCTGTCTGCTCCAGATATTTGCATCTCGTTGCTGTTACAGGCCCCACAGAAGACTCTGCACCAGTCTTCCTCCATGACCTGAGAAAGCAAGGCCAGAAAAGGCTGACATGATTGGAAAGGTGCCCCTTCCTGCTTGTCCTCCCTGAGTTGTGCCCGCCCGAGCTGAGATGACCACATGGCAGTGGACCAGCCTTTCCAGTGCTGCACCTGAGCGCCTCAGCTCTGCGGCTTTGTCCTGGCACATCAGTTAATGGACAGCTTCCTTTTGCCTCTTTGTGTTTATAACGTGGGTGATGTGAGGATCGGTAGACCCTTGGGTTGATCCCCTATTTGTGTCAGCAGGGAGAATTTATCCCCACAGCTAGTCTCCATTCAGCTTCCTTCTCAACTTGGGACTCAGTGTTGAGTCTGGAATTCATTTTGCAGAGTCAGGAATGTAATCTGCAGGTCGTGGCACCAGCCGACAGGCTGGCACAGGCAGGGGCATTGCTAACTGGCTGTAAGTCCAGTGTTATCTTTGAGACAGTGGCTTGAAGTCTCTGGGGCAAACAAGACAAAACCAAAGCAAACTCTACATGATTCCTGAGAAGCTGTATTTCACGGCAAGTGTCCAACAGTATTCGTCATGTTTATGGTTTCCTTTGTGGTATGGTTGCCCCAGTAAAAGAGGAAGATAAGATTTGAACTTGGGGCAAGTGTATGTTTCCTGTTTGAAGGAGTTCAGCATTCACCATAACCAAAACCCCCTCCCCCACCACGGAGTAACTCTAGAAGCCTTCTTGCACATGACAAGAACAGGCACGGGTTTGGTGGTGGTTGACAGTGTCACAGGCATGCACATGCTCACCTCAGCGGTAGCCGCCACATGGAAGGACATGACAGCCTGCCTGTGGTCACCCAGATAGGCCTGCCAGCTCTGCCTGCCCAGCCCCTCTGTCTGGGAGCGTCGTCCTTCTGTCTCCTGTCCTCCCGGCTCAGTCAGGGCAGGACGAGGAGGTCGGAGCCCCCACGCCCCGGGTGTAGGTTGGGTGGTTGGCAGGAACTGGAGGATCTCGAAGCAGGGGTCCCCCAGTTGGCACGTAGTGGGGTCAGGAAAGGTGGCAGAGTCAAGCCATCTGCCCTGTCCCATTAGGTCACCAGGTCCAAGTCAAAGGACCCGTCACATGATGGCCTCAGGCACTGGTCCGGGCAGCGGGGAGCCCATGCCTGATCAGGAGTGCCGACCCTGCAGCAGGTCTGCCCACAGCTGCAGTCATCCCTCTACCGCCAGACCCGCCAGGCTCAGGAGGCAGGCGGTGGGCGATCTGAGCCCTCCTCGGGAAAGGGAAAATGGACTCTCTCCCCTCAAATAGGCCGGACATGGCCCTGGCCAGGAGCAAGACAGGTCTAGGGGCTGCTTAGCATTTCACTCCCTCCTCAGCCCTGGCTGCCCTCCAGGCGAAGGCCCACTTCAGGCTCTGCTCCCGACCCCTGAACAGAGCCGTTTCCCTACCCGGTCGGTGGGGCTGCTGGCCTTTTGCTCCCTGGAGGTGAAACCCGCCTGTCCAAGGCTGCTGTCCTCGGGTGTCCTTTTTCTAATTAATTGATTGGACAGTCTGGGAGCAGAAATGATCACATCGCACGTGCTTGTGTTCCTTGACATCACCAAGCAGTTTTTCTTGGTAAGCGAGGATCCCAGGGATGGGCTGGTACTCATGCTTCAGGCTTGTAAAATTATGTCCTTGCTATTCTGGGCTCTCAGAAGATTAAACACTTCTCTGGTAATCAGGGCCCTGATTGTAGTGTCCTTCCTGGGTCCTGGGGAGAGGTTTGCTGCTTAAGCCCCGGGGCGGCCCTGGGGCTGAGGGCCGGGCCCCCGCTCCCATGCCAGGAAAGCGCCCCCAGGCCCAGACTTGCAGCACAAGCCTCTGAGCCCGTTCTGCGCCTCTGTGATCGTCTGGCACATAGATAAATGTCGATCAGAATCAACTTTCATTCCTTTTTCTAATAGATAATGCCCACTATATGAAACTATGTATACAGAAGGACCCAATTTTATTATAAAATATATAAAGTAAGGTATATATTTTATACATTATAGTGTACAAATGTATGATACATATTTCTCTCTAGAATGATCCTTCTAAAACACGTCACTCTCCTGCTCAAAACCTTCCCTGATTTCCCGTCTCATTTAGAAGAAATTCTTCCCCCCACCCCGCCCCGGCCCACAGGCCTCCCCGCTGCACCTGCCTGGCTCCTTGGATTCCGTTTCCGGCCCCTCGCCCGTCGCCTCCCTGTGCTCCCTCGGGCATCCTTGCTGCTCCTCAGACACTCTGGGCACCCCGCCCTGATGCCTTTGCCCTTGCTGTGCCCTCTGCG
Organism: Equus quagga; assembly: GCF_021613505.1. Lineage (NCBI taxonomy): Eukaryota > Metazoa > Chordata > Mammalia > Perissodactyla > Equidae > Equus > Equus quagga. The sequence continues at coordinate 2,103,196 of NC_060286.1, forward strand.
GGGAGCACTCCTTCCCGGATCCTCATGCCCCTGCCTCCTGGGGCCCCCATCCAGGGTCAGCCCTCAGAGAGCCACCCTCTCAGCAGCCGGCCTGCACCTCAGACCCTGGCAGGACGGATGTTCATCTCACAGAGGCTGTACACCCCCTGAGGGAGCCCTAAAGGCCCTTCCCACCGTGTCCCCGTGCCTGGCCCAGTGCCTGGCAAGTCAGAGCCCTCAGCACATGCTTATTAATTTAAGAAAGCAGCACAGGATGCGGTCACAGACACTGACCTGCAGCTTTACAAATACTAACATCGCCACAGCTACTTATTAAGGCAGGTACTGTTGTTGCTCTCATTTTATCCACAGGGAAACTGAGGCATAGAGGGGCTGTTTACCCAAGGTCACACAGCAGTGCCAGAATTTGAATCCCAGTGTCTGTCCTAGAGTCTGTGCTTTCAACCACTGCCCTGTACTGCCTGTGCTGTGGGCTGAGCAGAGGTGTGACTGAGCAGGGTCCTTCACCCAAAACGAATCACCCCCAGGACCGGAAGCCACCACACACCCCCTGCCGCCACACCACCTCTGAAGTGTGTGAGTGTGAGCAATGGAAGCACGTCTCATAGGAGGCACGCAGGCAGCCAGGGAGGAGGCGTCCAAGACCGTGTCAGTGCTCATCTCTCCACAGTGGGATCTTCTCCTCTCTATACATATCTGTATTTTCTAAGTTTTCTACCTGGGCTCATATTAGAATGATAACATTAAAATGTTTGCTTTTCAAAGAACCTTCTGATGAAGGGCCAGCAGCCGCAAGTCCTGCCGGGGAGGGGAGGCATCGAGGCAGGCCACCCGTTCCTTACCCTAATGCAGGTCTTCTCCCTCTGACTGTCCAGGACATCATCGAGGGGGGCAACCTGCGCATCCCGCTCCAGGAACTGCACCAGATGATCCTGACTCCCATCAAGGCCTACAGCTCCCCGAGTGCCACCCCCGAGGCACGCCGCCGGGAGACCCGGGCCTCGCTCATGGGCCCCGAGAGCCAGAGCCCCGACTGCAAAGACAGTGCCGTGGCCACTGGCGCCACCGCCACCACCTCAGCTGGGGCCAGCGGCGGGCTCCAGCCACACCCGCTGAGCAGCTGTGAGGGGGAGCTGGCCGTCGCCCCCCTGCCGGAGGGGGATCTCCCCGGGCAGTTCACACGTGTCATGGGGAAAGGTACAGCCTGATTCTCCCGCCCCCCCTTTTCTTCTCTCCACACCATTAACCAGAGCTGCCAGTGCCTGCGGGGCTCCCCATGTGTGGATAAGCTGTCTGCCAGAGTGGATGTCATTAGCCCACTGTACAGAGGAGGAAAGTACGGTGCAGAGGGGTCCAGGCGTTTGGGTCTGAACTCGGATCTCTCTGACCCCAGAAAGCCTCTTCCTTGGCTTTGTCTCCTTCCTCTCCCACTCCTTCAGACCAGGGTGCCCCGGGCCCTCCTGGTAGAGCACTCACTGGGCCTTTGGACCTCAGGCTAAAGTCCGTCCTTACCACGGACCACTCCAGGTCCCACAGCCAGGCTGCGTGCGTGCTGTCTGACAGGACAGAATTCCCGTGCGTCGTCTGGGAAAGAGTGTCCTTTCCACCTGGCCCGCCCTGTGCCCCGGGTCAGAGCTTTATCCACATGTCCTTGACGATGTCCAGTGCTAGAATAATTTGTGTTTATGGGATGTTTTGCAAAAAATCTTGATTATTTAAAAAATGTAGTGAATGCCAGTACTTTTCCTTTGGGAAAGGGAAACATTTTTTTCTTTATTGTACAATATTTCAAATCATTTTAAAGACCCAAGTTTTTACCAAAAGAAATGGACACTTGAGTCTTGAAACTCCCCATGGTACGTGACCTAAAAAGGACAAATCCATAGAAATCTGGTGCAGAGGAGATGACGTGTACCATCCCTTGGAGCTGAAATGCCAGCAGCCTGATGGCCAGGCCACCCTGGTCCATGGCCTCCTCTCATTCACCTCCTCGCTCCCCCACCCCCAGCTGGGCTTTCTGCTCTGTGACCCTCTGGGTGAAGATATCCATGGGAGTGGTTGCCCCCCTTCCATGTGATGAGACCCATGGTGGGCTCACCCCTCAGAAGACCCACACTCCTCTGGCACGGCCTTTCTTTAAAGTTTAACTACTTTCAAGTAAATTACAAAATAAATTCATTCTCAACATAAAAAAATCAAAACTAAACAAAATGGCAGAAGGTAAAAAATAGACCCCTACCCCAAGCCACACCATCTTCCTCCCCAGAGGTGACCACTAGAAGCAAGTTTGGACTACCCCTTCAAAAGTTTCTAATCATATACATGCACGTGAGTATCCTTTCACACTCAAAAAGGTCTTGTTTACATGTTTTTTTTTTTACATTACATACTTTGAATATTTCTATCAATACAATGGCACTACCTCGTTCTTTTTAAGGTTGCATACTATTCCACTGTTTGCATAAACCATAATTTATTTAGCAGGGCCCCAATTAATGGACATCAAGGTGGTATCCAAGCCTTTGTTGTTAGAAACAATGCTATACTGCAATCTGTCTGCAAGGACATGGTATGAATGGGGGTCTGTGACAGGCTGGTTCCACAGGATCAGGGAAGTCTAATGCCCAGGCTTCAAGCTTGTGCTACTTGAGCACAAGGCATTTTCACTTCTACTTGATGTCTTTTGTGCAACAATCTCCACTGTGGCCTTCTAAACATTACCATCAAAATCAGAGCACCGAGACCTCCAGGATAACAGTAGAATGGGCTATACCAATGTGCCATGAGAAATCCAGTGGGGATGTGCTCTGCCCGCAGACTAACTTTGCTGTGTCTCTGTTAGCACTTACTTGAGTGTGCAGGCAAACCTGTGTGTGTATAGATGCACGTGCGCTTTTGAGAAAACAACCCTCCAGGGTCTGAGTAGCAGGCTTCCCGCTCATGTGCGCACCCACACACCTCGCATCCTAAAAGATGTGTCAGCCTCATTTCTCCAAACAAGGTACCAGTTCATTCATAAAATTATGGAGACAGCTCTCTGATAACGTCAGTGGTCTTGACTGTTTTTGAATTTCCTCTCAAAAGGAGCGTCTTTCAAAGATAGAGCTCAGGACACTGCTGCGTTCTTCTCTCCCAGAATGTCTGTCAGGCTGGATCGCGGAAGGCTTAATATAGAATGGCATGCCTGGAATGAACCGAAGGGGCTTCTCGAGGCGAGGGCTCCCGTGGTGACCGAGCCTTTGACTTCCATGGAATGAGGAACCTCCTGGCCTTTTTTTGTGACCCTTACGTAAAGCCACAGGCCACATACTTCTCAAAATACTGGTCCTGAAAGAAAATCAGAGGCAGATCTCAGAGGTTAAAATGAGCGTGCATTTTTCTAATTCATCTCCCTTTTTTTTTTTAAATTCACAGTGTGCACACAGCTCTTGGTCTCCAGACCTGATGAGGAGAATATAAGTTCTTATTTACAGCTCATAGACAAATGTCTAATTCATGAGGTGAGTAGTGACAGGTTTCACAAAACTTTTTCTCATTGCTTAGAAATGGTTCTCAGAACGTCTGTGATGTGATCATTTGGGTTTCTGACAGCTTGTTCTTGAGGGGTGGACGGTCACGAATAATAGTTCAGGCAGAACTCAGCTATGGTGGCTTCAACCCTAAACACAGCTTGTATATTACTTTGGTGTCCAAAGATTCTTTAGACTGAGTTCTGATGTGAGGGTGAAAGCCTGAGAGAAACTTCTGACTCCAGAAGAATTCCTGAGTGACCACCCTGGGTGGTTAACACACAGCCCTGCCCTCTAGCCCTTGGCATTTTCAAGTATGTTTAAAATTTTGTGTTGAAACATTTTGCCTTTTGGCTCAGGGAAATTTGAGGGAGAAAGAAAGAGAGGGTGTGCAACATGCGTGTTTGTGTGTATGTTGTGTGTGGTTTGATGGCTGTTCCACTCTGTTTTGATTTGTGATTTTTATTGGAATTGTATTTAGCCATATGTCCTTTTGAAGGACTAGGCAGGCTGGAGCTGTGCCTCCCAGGCTCTCAGAGAGTGCACCATCTTCACCTCGAGCAATGGCATGGATGGGCTGGGACAGCCCTATACCCTGGCAGCTGCCCCGAGGGACACGTGCGGGCCGGCTTGTGCCTCAGATCTAGGACTCCAGTGGCTTCTTGAGTGCAATATCCCCCCCCACCCCCCCACAAAGAGATACAGAGATGAGGTCTAGGCTTCAGAAAACTTAAGACCCAATAAACCTAGGGTCCCGGGGTCTTTTTGTGGGATTTTGACATGAGAGTAAGATGGTAAAGGCCTCCAGGTCTCCTCACCTTGGCCGTGTTGGCAGCCACAACCCCAGCAGTCCAGTGGGTCCCAGTGAAGGGAGACAGTCTGCACAGAGGTCTGGCCTCACCTACCCTCCCAGCTCCCTCATAGGCAGATCTGCTGCTGACGGGCTGGCTCGGTTCTCAGCCCTCCACCCTCCTGCGGCCTGACTCTGCCCGCCCTCCCCCAGGTGGACAGTCTCCCTCTGGGTGTCCAGCACAGCCACCTCTCCCCTATCCTCTAAACCCTCATTTTTGCGATTTCCTCTCACAGTAGCTGAATTCTTGTGTGTCCCTTCCACCAATCGTAGACTAACCTTTCCTGTTTCCAGTCCGGACGCTGCCCTTGTCTTGACCAGCAAAAAGTGACAACAGAAGAGAAGGCAAGAGTACATTGACGAATTCTAGAACTCATTCATCCCATAGATATTTATCAAGTGCCTAGGCCCTGTCCCTGGCTAGGTAGCTTCTGGTGTGGAGTGGTGGGTGAGACGAAAGGAAACAGGGCATCACATATGTAATGACACAGCCTCTGAGAGGGCCGTCCCACGTGCCACGGAGCCCCGAGGGAGCGGCACTGCCTCCCGGGAGCTGCCTCCACGCTAGAGCTGAAGGCCAGCCGGAGCCTAGGAGGGAAGGCGGGTGGCGGGGGGCGCTCTGTCTTGCTGGGGAGGAAGACGCCTGCAGTGGGTTTCAGGGCGCTGCACAGGGGAGGATTTAGGCCTCTGAGAAAGCAAATCGGAGCTCCGCTCCCTCTCCCACGCCTGCTCTCACTCTGGGCCTTCAAGAGCTGGGAGGACAGAAGCTTCCACCTCGCCTCGGTCTGCTGAGCCCCCGAGACAGAACACAGGGCCTCCGCCAGCCCTGGAGCTTTGGCCTGTGGCTTCTCGCATTCCTGCCCTCTCTGAGCACTCCAGCTCTCCCTCCAGTTTTCTCTTTCTTTCCCCTTTTCCTCCCTGGCGGCCCCAAGTGATTCAATGTGAGGATGGCGCCCTGCTGGCAGGGGCCCGGCTGCTTGGGGGCCAGGGGCTCTCGCAAATGGGCATCATGCAGGGAGGAGCTCGTGCCGTGTCTGCTTGCCTGAGTTCATGTCAGGATGGAGGGGCCTGCGCTCTGCTTTGGAAAGGAAAGTGTTGTTCAAGACTTTATTATTTTAGTTCGAAAAGGAGGAAACGCGTCTGAATAATTTTCCACAGCCTCGGGTTATTCTGTGTGCAGCACACACCCTCCCCGTGAGGCCCCGCAGAGGCGCACGGTCTCCGTCCTGGCTGAAGGTTGGCCTGGGCCGGGAGAGACAGGACTCCCTTTCACAGCCTGAGCGTGCTGTTCTTTAGCTGACTCGAAGGGGAGGGTGTTGACTGAGCCCAGACGCCTTCCTTCCTTCCAGAGGTGGAGGGGCTGACTCCCTAGAGCAGGGAACAGACAGGCGGGGAAGTCTGCGTTTTGTATCTGAGACCAACTGCTTTGTCTCCTGGATTATAATCCCAGGCTACCTGCCTCACCATCTTGAGAAGGTTCTGGAAAGATGAGCTCTTGCCCCCTTTATGAGCCTTTAATCCAACCACAAAAGCTGTAGGACACATCTTCCTCCAGATAGACTTATTGGTTTTGGCCTGACGGGGACAGAGGACTATGGGAGTGGCTGCCTGGCTGTGTCTGAGCAAGCTGTAGTGTGGAATCTTCCCTCCCCTCCAGCCCCTGAGGAAGCTGCTGCACCGTAGCCCAGAGCTGCTAGTGGAGGGGCCGAGGTGAGATATCAGCCCTTCCAGCCAAGAGCAGAGCTCCCACCACAGTCTGCTACTCTGCGGGCGCACCCAGGAACCAGCTTTCAGAAATCACTCGGAGCCAGCCATGACCTAGCTGCTGCCCGAGCTTCCCAGCTGCAGCTTCCTGGCCTGCAAAGAACCGGCTGCCACACTCGCTCAGCGCTGCACCCCAGAGCTAAATGAGCCTGATGCTCCCGTGTCGAGTGAATGAGCTGCCCTCTGGGGTGGGGGGCAGGAGGGGAGTAAACATCTCCACCTTTTGGATGCTCTTTGCCACCATGGCAGATGTCACGTATGAACTGGTGTCCTTGGAAGCACTTTGAATGCACATCTGTAAAGTGAGCCATTGACTCCTTTGTCACTTGCAACTCAGGCCAGTTGTCCTTTGGGCTGGCGTCAGACCAGTTCAGTATTGTAGTGTTGAAACCTTGAAGTCCTTTGCTGGGGCTCAAGGTGATTGTTGAATACCAAGTGAGATGACACTCATATACCACCACCAAAGGTTTGGTCTATGCCGCCGGAGGGAGGATCTGTGGGCAGCTCATGTTGAACCATTGCTGAGAGCTAGTCATGTTTAGAGTATTCTGAGTGCTTGTCACGTGTTATCTCGTTTAGTCCTTACATTGTCCCTTTGAGGGAGGGATTATTATCCTCAGTTTTTAGAAGGAATTGAGTCTCAGGAGAGGAACTTGCATGAGGGTGTACAGGTACTCAAGCCCTGCCCATATGCATCCAGAGCCCTCCTCTGACCACTGGGCTGGACCCTCCTTTCCAAGTCATCTTGACCAGCACACCTGCACCTTGTGTCCTCACTCAACGTTTGGCTGAATAAGCTGGTCAAAAGCAGAATCTGTCCATCCCTCTCTTTATTAGTCCAGCAGAAACGCATGCCTTTGCAGTTTTCAGAGGGACTCGTGTAGAGTTGGACACTCACCGAGCATCACTAGCAAATGAGAGGGACCACGGAGGGATCCACATCTTCACCTTTTAGCCTTAAGACCATCCCACCACGTACCTTAATGGGGGGTCTGCACCTCTTTCTCCATGGAGCACTGAGTCCCTGGGTTGGTAGCCCTCCTTGATAAATATCCTTAATGGCATCTGGCTAAGGTCACCTAGGAGGAAGGGATTTGCAAATCAATTACTTTTCTACAATACAACTAACATCTTTTTGCTTTTGTTCGCATAGCTCTCCTTTGTTTAGGTCCTTGAAGATTAAATGTCATCAGGAGAAAATTAAGCTGTCATTTTTTTCTCTGTTTCCTTCATGGGAAATAGTCATGTAGTCTGTTACTCTAAGTAATAGTTTATTGCTTCTTCAAGGATTTCATGCCTTATTGACAAAACTATGCAGTCAAATTTGATGGAGTTCCCACGGCATGTGGACCACAGTGCCAGGCCCTTGCCAGGGCTCTGTACTGCAGGCGCAGTTTCCCCGTCTAGAGTACCACATGTCCATTTTCTGCACACAGCAGAATTGCCAGGGCACCTGCTCCAAGCACAGGCTCCCTAGACTCCCCTCCAGGTCTGTTAATGGGGCTCCAGGTGTGTGGGAGCAGGGCCGGGAATCTGCCTTTAACAGTCTCCTTGGTGGGTTCTAATAGATCATGAATTTGAGACGCTCTGCTTTGGGAACTCATAACTCCCAGAAAGTCCTTCCCTGGGCCATGGTGGCCACAGGACACATGATACAGATGACAGTGTAAGCAAAATATCCCCCAAACACCCATTTTACTAGTCAAGACTTGAAAAGTAGTCAGATCTACCCATTTTCCTAAACTTTAAACAAAGTTTAGGTCAGGATAAGGGCATGGAGCCCCCTTAACTGGAGATTTCTCAACAAAGCCCTGAAACACAGAGACTATACTCCATTTTCTAAAGGCCCGCAGACCACTCCGGGGTGACCACACACCATCCAGTGGATTGATTTTTGGAGTAGTTTAGCATTTCCGTTGATTATGAAAATGCAGGGCCCTGCCAAAGCTTGAGTACTCAACAATCTGTTTTGCAATTCATTCTTGGTTAGTAAATAGAGTCCAGAGTGGAGACAGGAGGAAAGGGAAGGTGGGAATGGATCTGCCAGAAATGCACCCAAAAACGAGTGTTGTCAAAAGCTTAATGCGTGTACCTTCCCAGGCACCTCCAATGTCAAATAACTTGAATTTTCAGTACGGACAGCTCCTAGCTGCAACTGACTGCTGTTTGGACCAGGTTGGAAACAGACAGATGCAGAGACTCTGATGTTCCCCTATTAATTTCATGTTTCTCCCTCTAATGCCAGGCTGCGTCATCCATTAAAAAGTCCTGTTTGTTTTTGCAGGCATTTACAGAGACACAGAAAAAAAGGTTGTTGTCATGGAAACAGCAGGTGCAGAAGCTCTTCCGGTCTTTCCCTCGGAAAACCCTTCTAGACATATCAGGATATCGACAGCAGAGAAAGTATGTTGGGATTTCATTGTTTGCCACGCATGGTGATTCTGCAGGGTCTCATTTCCTGTTGGGATGCCCGGGTGCCTAGGGCAGGACTAGGGCAGGACATCATTCCTTGTTCAACAGGATGCCCTGTTGAACTGCAAATCACATTCCTTAAGCAGATGGGGTTGGGAAAAGGCTGTAGAGAGAGCATTCCCAGAGGAAGAGCTGAGTGTGATCTTTTGTAACTCAGTTTATATTGTCAAAATGACATCGGTATCAGTCCAGATGGGCACCAAGGGGAAAGTGGTGTGATTTAATGAATGCCAGCAAAATGCTTGGTGGTTTATCCACAAAAGGGGGCTCTGAAAGGACAAAAATGTGTTGTTCTATCAGCACCTTAAGTGGTAGTGTGATTTTTCTTTCTCCCTTCTAGCTGCAGACAAGCTAATTATAGTTGGTGGCAGGGTGAAGAGCCCAGTGCTAGTCTATTTTGGTCTGAGCTGCAATCTAAGAGTGGAGCAGTACCATTCTTGATTTTTCATAGTACTTCAGCTTCTTGGATGCAGTTAAATGAAGCCTGCTTGTACTTTGGAACTGTTACCTTAATCTGGTTTTAAATTGAGGAATCCAGTTGCATATTAAAGGTGAATTACAGTGGCAATGGGGGAGGAATTGCGGGGAGGGGTGGTGTTCAGCCTTGAACAATGACGGAGAGTTTCAGGGAGACAAGGGAACGATGTTGCAACGTCCTGAGAAATCAACATTCTATTTTACATTTTTAAACATGAGCATATAAACAACAGTTTTTCACCTGTACCTATAAAGCTCTAAATTCATTTCTCAGTGCATATATAGAAGCTCTGTCTGTGTTGTTAAAATTTTTGGTATTTATTTGCATAAGTGTGCCTTAAAACATTACTGTTTTATATTATTTAAGGGAGATAAGACCAGTTGGAATTTGTGAACAGTCTTCATTGAAGATTAATGTAAAAATTACAGTGTTATCATATTTCAGCATATATTAACATTGTTATTTATTAAACAAACATGTAGCACTTCCTATGCGTCAAGTGGTATCCAAGCACTTGAAGAATATTAATGCATTTAATCCTTGCAACAACCACATGAGGTAGAGGTGCTATTATTAACCTCAGTTTACAGAGGAGTTGGTAGGCAGTGGCATCCGGGATTTGGACCAGGCAGGTCAGCGCCAGCTGCAGAGTCAGTGTCTCAGCCTCTCTGGATACCAGGCAGCTTTCATGGTCTCCGGTGATGTATAGAAAAGACGATCAGGCAAAGCCACACTCTTTGTTGCCAGTTCCCTGGCCCCAAGCCCTCTGAGGTTGGCCTCCCTGGGTTGGGCTGCACTACCTGTGCACTCTGAGGATTCCTGGGGGCCCAGATGAAAGGCCAGGCCTGCTCCTCAGCCTCCTCCCCTGGAGCTACCCCCTTCCCAGGCTCTCTGTCTTCTTGTGAGGGCAGCAGTGCCTCTCCCAAGTAAGAGGAGGAGGTCCCAGACCCTTCTTGCAACACCGGGCCCTGGGAGACAAGTTCCAAGAGGAAGAAGGAATTTAGAGGTTGAAGATGAAGATGGAGCTTTTGAGCTCTTTGCTCCTCCTCCCAGAAGTGTCATCCCCCACCTCTGTCGGCCCCGCTTTGTCCTTGGTCCGCGTCAGAGTTGCCCACTTAGAGTGGCACAGGGGGCAGTGACCTTGACCTCTCTAGAGTGTTATAAACTAGCACTTGTATTGGGCTAACCCACGGTTTGGCAGATTGGAGTCCTGATGGACTGCTTTTTATTGATTCCATAAGAATGAATTCAGTCATTGATCGTGGATGTTCAACTGGAAGTTGCTAAGCTTTAGAAAATAATTGTTCTCATAATTATTACCTCTGAGACCTTTTTATGCTATTAGTTTGCTTTGAAGACCTATTTCTCTGACATTACAAAGGTAACTGCAGCCCAGCCTCTGCTTGAATTATCACAAATCCCAAATTAATTGGTTCTTATTCATGTTAATTTATCAATCTTTTCACGCATTTCAAGGTAATGAAATCAGTTAGTTAGATTTAAGAAAGCAGAGAAAGAGAGACACAGATGAGCTGAGCAAGAGAATGAAAAATGAAAACTTGACTCATCACTTCATTCTCTCCCCAGAAAGAATGATTATTTCATTAAGCCTAGTGATCTTAAGTAACCTAAGTGTTATCTCTGGCTGCCAGCAGTGGCAGCCCTCAAGTCTGGCTTTGTAACACCAACTAAGGTCACCACAGTAAGGCCCCACCCTCATTAGAAAGATAGCCTGGCCAAATTCTACTCCCCATCCATCCTGTCCCCAACATGTTCTGGGCTCTACCCACTGGAGACAGCCCAGCTCCGTGAGTCCTGGCTTCAGGTGCTCCCACAGCCCTCACTCTCCAGTGACTAAGTGTCCCCTACCAGAATTCTCTGCTCACATTATATTGCTTAAGAAAATAGTCTTGCCTTCCTGGAAGCACAAATCAGTTTAGCATCAATCATTGACTATTGTATTTTGCATACGAAATAAGTTTTTAAAAATCCAACAGAAAAGGAAAACAAGCAAAAGAGCTCTCCACACTGAGTTAGGAGTGTCTTCGCAGAACACTGAATCATCTACCAGGTGGCCAAAATTCTGACTCCAGGAACCAAAGAACTAGTTTTCATAACTGCAGAAAAGTGGTTACTGACCCTTGTCTCCAGCTGTCATGCATCTCAGATAGTCCTTCCTCCAGAGGATGGCTCTACCCCTCCTGCTCTGAATTTCTTCTCTCAAACCAAAAATTTTGCCTTAGTAAAGGATGGGAGAGGGGTAAAAAGGGAGACAGGATGAGACAGACAGAGAGACCTAGACCCGTGAGCGCCCGCCTACCCCCGCGTGGAGATGAGCACCGGCCTGGAATCGGGAACCTTTTCCTTGACCACAGAAGCCTGGAAGTGGAGACAAGCCCAGAATCCAGCTGCAGCCAGCCCACTGTGGAGTTCTCTTCCCTCCCCCTCTCTCCCTGGGAAATGGAGGCATTCTGGAGAGAAGAGAAACATTTTCCAAGATCAGCTGTGCCTATGGCTTAGCCGCCCCTCCTCCTACACACAGCCCTCTCTTTCTCAGGAAATGACTGCTTTGCAGCCCCCTTCATCCTCAGCTGCTCAGACGACGTCAGCCCGTCTCCCGGAGTCTCCTCGCTGGCTCCTTGCAGACCTCCCCTGTGTGGCTGGGAGAGCAGTCTGTTCCATCTTGTGGCCATTGGAGGTAAAGCATTTCGGCTTAAACGTCAGTGAATGACTAAAGCTGACTCTTCCTGGAAAGAATGTGCTGGTTCCTGCAGCCCTGCTGGCCTCTGCGCACCCGAGTAGAGCCTGCCGCGTGTTGGGGAGGACGAGTTCTTTGGCGCTGAGGTCACCGGACCGAAGGGAGCACGGCGTCTGAGTTCACTGCCAAGGGTCCCCAGCAGCCTCCTGCATGGACCCAGGCAAAGCACGTGACCTCCAGGGCTTTCTGCAGGAAGGGCCTGTAGAGTGGGGAGCAGTCAGGGCCCTAGGTCCAGAGCACTTGGAAACATCATCTTTGTCCCCATATCCCTCCTCTCAACCGGGAGTCAGAGCCCCAGACATGGGGTCATCTGGAGAGGCATCACGATGGCAGAGACTGACTCATTCGCTCATTCATTCGTTCAGCCTGCGTTTACTGTGCCAGGAGCTGATCCAGCCGTGGGCCATGCAGGATTGGTCAAGACAGATATCATCTTTTTTCTCATGGAGCTTACATCCTACTGGGGCTCCCAGGCCATTTTCTCCAAGCGTGCTGCACAGACAGACGTCAGAAACGGACTGTGGTATGAGGGAAGAAGCACTTCCCGTGGCTTGGCCACCTTCTTGCTGTGTGGCCTCCTGACGGCATGTGAGTGCTCAGGGCCTAGGACGCAGCATGGAGAAGACTGAAGAGCTCACTGGTTAACCTTCTGGGCTCATATGCCACCGCTGCCCCCTAATGGCTGTGTGACCTTCATGAAATTATTAGGCTCTCTGTTTTACTTCTCCAGCTGTACAAAGGGACAGAGCACCTCCCTCATGGGGTTGTCATGAGTACTGAATAATCAGCGTAGACGTCCCAGGGCAGTACACGTGATATTTGCTCTCAGGGAGTAGCTCTCATTTTAATCATAGCCCTTTCCTGGCATAGACCCCCACCCCCCTAGGCATCATAACTGTCACAATGTGAGCGGACCCCCAGGAGGCGTCCTGCTGGCAGCCCGGGGGCAGGCAGGGCTGAGGGTGGCTCACAGTACCTCGGTTCTGCTCTGTTCCCCTGCCAGCCGCGGCTTCGGACAGTCCAACTCCCTCCCGACGGCCGGCTCTGTGGGTGGCGGCATGGGCAGACGGAACCCACGCCAGTACCAGATCCCCTCGCGGAGCATGCCTTCCGCCCGCATCGGCCTCCTGGGCACCAGCGGATTCGTCAGCTCCACCCCGCGCAGCACCGCAGCCAACCCCACCATCATGAAGCAAGGAAGACAGGTTTGTTGCATCCCAGGGAGGAGGATGGGCAGCCAAGCGCAGGGCCTGAGGCTTCAGGAAGTCCCCTGATGACCCCAAGGTGAGGGGAGAGGCCGAGGGGGCCTAAAGTGAGGGAGAGCTGTCCTTGTGCTCAGAGGTGACCAGCGTTGTTTGTGTTGTTTCTCTGGGGCTGCACCTGGCTTCTGGGGCATTTGCTTAGGATGCCCCACGACTGCTTTAACCTTGGGGGCCCTGCACATGGGGGCCTTGAGGAAGAAAGGCAAGACCTATTTCTTATTTGCCTTGATCTGTGACCTGCCCCAGCAGATCTCACCGTCTCCCAGCTCTGGCTGCCAGGGGAGCCTGAGCATTTGTGGAGCTTTCCTAGCCTTTTATCCGAGGCAAAGAGCTCCTTTGCCATGCTCCCAGCTGTGGCGGAGAATCCACAGGAAGGAGCCTGGGAGAGGCTGTCAGAGGGAGGATGAAACATTCTCAGCCAGTCAAGGCCAGCTGCCCGGGGGTTGTCCCTGTGTGATTTAGAACCCCACTCGTCCTCCCCAGCCCACCTGACACCTTCCACTGGGGTGAGCCCAAGCACTGGGGGCCCCGCAGCATTGGGGGCTCCGTAGGATTGGGGGCCCCGCAGCACTGGGGGCTCTGCAGGCAGGGGCTGGGACTGGAGGGGCACAAGGGGGTCTGAGGTTCTGGGTTGTCAAGGGAAACTAAGCAATGACAGATTGGATTACAAACAGGAAAACAGCTCCAGGCAAGACAGGCCGGGACCCCCTCCCCAGGGGAAGCAGCCCCAGATGGGAAAGCCCCGCTTTCGGACCATTGTGGGAAGCCCCCGGATTGGTTCAAGAGGAAGTCACTGCTAGGACCCCCGCCTAGTAATAAACATGCAAGCCGAGTCGTGCCAGCTCAGTTGCCAGCTGAGATCTTTTTTTTCTCCTTCTTGCTTTGTAGTAAATTGTAAGAATCTCAAAAAGAAAATCAAATGAGAACCCTGAAATAGTCTGTGCTCTTCACTGCAAACATTTATAGAAGTCCCCCCATTTCCAAGAAAAGTGACAGGAAAAGCAAAGGCAACAAAGGAGCAAGAAGAGCTTGGAGACAGCGAGGGAGATGGGTGTCCAGGCGGAGCTGCAGCTCAGAGCAGGGCCGGGCTGGGGTGGGCGGGGGCCGTGATGGAATGGGGGACTAAAGCCCCTCTCTGCAGATATGCAGATAGGCAGCACTGGCCTGCAAGCCCTCTTCCAGAAGTTAGCAGAGTCCTCAGGGGTGTCTGCCTCCTGAATTCTGGCAGGGGCCCTGCTCCCACTCCCACCCCCACCCCATGTGTCTGGACTAACTGGTTCCCCCTTGGTGTTTCTCACTAGAACCTCTGGTTTGCCAACCCCGGGGGCAGCAACAGCATGCCAAGCCGCAGCCACAGCTCAGTGCAGAGGACCCGCTCACTGCCTGTGCACACTTCTCCGCAGAGCATGCTGATGTTCCAGCAGCCAGGTAGGCCCGCGCGCCTCACCGCCCCCTCCCCTAGACAGAGGGGAAGCCAGGATGCCAAAACAGATGCCCCGGCGAACCCAGCCGGAAAGTGCTTAGGCTCAGCTGTGGCCACGCATTCCTTTGAGCTTATAGAAGCCTTTCCTTTTTTAAACTGTGCCTTGCCAGTGTGCATAGCGGCAGGTTGGCTGGGGGCCAGCACATGGAGCCCCCAGAGTCAATTGCAATCTGATGGGGATATTTTTGATACTAGTCATATTTCTACATTGGTTAAACCAGAGATATCCCTGGAGGGCTTTTGGGGGGAGGTGGGAAGGGTTCCCTGTGTAGTGTATGTGTGTGGTGGTTGTGTATGTGGGGGGATATGTAGAGAGTGAGACAGAGAAAGAGAAAACTTGACGATGTTGACACTGAGAGACCCGGCCCTGGTTTGAGAGGCCTTGCAGACATGGCTGTGGGACCAGTCATCTTTCCTTGGTTAAAGAGCAGCTCAGTGCACCTCCAGTCCACCTCTCCTTTCAGCACACCTCCTGACACAGAGTAGCCAGAATTACATGCAGCCAACCAATGCTCGCACCCTTTGCCTAGACAGACGGTAACCTCTTAGACTCCACAAGTAGTACAAGGCCACGCAAGCCATCACCACGGCAACTGAGATGACCCTCTAGGTGGGTAAAGCAGACATGTGTTGTACCTGTAGGAAAATGCCCACCCTGGAGAGTAGACGCACTCTGGACACGTCTTACAAGAGTTTAAGGAAGGAAAATGTCACTGTGGCCTGGGGGGTGCAAGGAAGCTTCTCGGAATTAAGCTGAGCTTCAAGGGACAGAGCGGGGAGAACTGGAAAGAGGAGAGCGGAGCTGTAGGAAGCAACACTGCAGAGGGCCTCAGTGCGTCCCAGCTGTGGCCGGGCCCAAGGTTCGGGCTGCAGAAGCAGCTAGTAGACCAAGGGAGCTGGGAAGATGGCGGCCAGTGGCAGGGACTCCGAATCCAAGGCCAAGGAGCTCAGACCTGGCCACTCTCAGTGGGGAATCCGTGGAAGATTTTGAGCTGAGGGGTCAGGCAGGAGTGTGCACAGAGGAGGGAGAGGAGGCAGGATGGAGGTTGGGGCCCACGGAGGACGGGGAGGACACTGACTGCAAGGAGCTGCCGCCACAAGGTAAAGTGTGTCCAGAAAGGAGAGGTCATCTACACGTCCAGATGCTTGTTTAAAGTTGCCTCTTGACTTCTAGAACCTTCCTATTGCACACTTTGTTTTAAAGCTCCTTTTCTCCATTTTGATACTTATAGCTGTTTTTCTTCCTGGGAAGAAATACTCAATGAAATTTGGGGGTTGCAGAGGCCTTCTCCCTTGGTAGTTCCAGCCTCTGTTTTCATGCAGAATTATGTGTAATCCATTCCCAATAAAAACAGAATCTGGACAAGATTTGAAGACATCCTGGGCACAAGGAGCTCGTTCACCTTGAATGAACATTGCACCCTGACCTCGGTCCCGGGCCTGTAGCCCAGCACCTGGAGCCTCACAGGGCCCAGCACAGCTGACTGCTCTCCTTCAGTCCTAGCACATCTGCAGCCTTCTCTCTTCTCTCTAACCTCTTTTTCCCTTCCTGCAGCTCTCTGCAGGTCCTCAGTCCTCCTTGTTCTTGCCGTGCCTTCCCCACGGTCTCCGTCTCCGTTGAGAACGCCAGGCCTGGGGAAAAGCCGGCCATACCTGGGAGGAGGGCCGCTGGGTCTGTTGACACGGGTCCTCCTTCCGCTCCTGTTTCCCCTCCGCAGTCCACAGCAGCACTGCGTGGTGGCCTCATGCCCAGCACAGCTATGACCCAAAGGTCATTTCCACCCTCTTCCCAGGAAGCCTCTTGTTCCCAAAGTTAAAGAATCAAGTAATACAGAAGGGCCCATGAGGAAAAGTGACTGTCCTCTCTGCTCCCCTCCCAGAGGCAACCTCTCACCACTGCTCTTGGTTTTCCTGGTAGTTCCATGCAAGTGTCTAAATAATGTTCTTTGTGTACGGGACTCAGAACTCTGAGACGCTCGAGGTTCGTTTGTTGGTTTGTTTTTATTTAGCCTCTGCCCAAGATTAGGAACCCGCTTCCAGCAGGGCCCTGGCGAAGGGCAGCGCTTCCGAAGGCAGCCACCGCTCCGGCACAGAACTGGTCCACACTTCCTCGTTGCCGGCACCCTGGCGAGCGCTCAGCAGTGGCCGCTCCTAGTCCTGCCCGGCACGCTTGGCCCGTGCTGGGGGGCTCTTCCTGGGACCTGGTCGTGAAGGGCAAGGCCGAGCACAGCCATGGCCAGGCTCCCTGGCGGAGGGAACCTGGCGCCGTGGGTCTCGACCACAGGCGCAAGGAGGCCCCACGCAGCCTGCCCGAGGCTGGAGGGCATCCCGGGCCCCTGCAGAGCAGGCATTGGTGTTTAAGGCCTCGAGTTGCGTCAGAACTCTTCCTTCCTCCTGAGGGGGCAGCCTGTTCCCAGGGCAGCCTCTCGAATGGCCACCACCGGCCCAGACGGAGGCTCATCCTCGAGAGCCAGGGTCTCCTAGAGGTGGGCTGGGCTCGTCTCCTCCGCAGATGGCCCTTCCACTCAGGCCCGCACATCCTGCTTAGCTGGGCAGGCGTCGGGGGTCTGCTGGCCAGTGGGCAGGACTAGACTCTAGGGATCCCATCAGGGAGGCAGGAAGCGGCTTTCCTCTTCACACGAGCAGTAGTGATGCTGACACAAAACGGAATAGAGATGTGTGGCTGACCCAAAAGTGCGTACTCAGAAAGCTGTGCTACATATGATGTGGCGTTTCCTCCCAGCCATCCAGAGCATCCATCTGAAACCATGTGGGCAAACTTTGAAGACCACAGTGCAGTTTGCAGGAAGCTGTGATTCCATTAACTTAAAATAATTCCATGAAGATGATGGAAGACTCTACATGTCACCAAAGAACACAGGAAAGCCTGGCAGCCCGCCAGCTATGTCTCAGCTGACCAGTCACCTCTCTGGATTTGCAAGCTGCTTCCTCCTTCCCCGGGTCTGCAGATTTGTGGGGCCTGGGGACCGTGTCAGGGTGGATTTCCCTGTACTCTCACATGGACAGGCCATAGATGTCTCCCAGGACAAGCCAGGAGAGCCCCCGGGTGATTGTCGCCTCCTGCTGGGCTCTGGATGAGTGAGAAACACTAAGCTGGCCCTCCCAGAGCCAGGGGGACAACAGTCTAATACACTCACTAGGGAGGTGACAAGCTCAAAACAAGGGTGGCGCCCAGTGAGAATGGTGGCGTTCCTCCGAGGGCCATATTAGTTTGGAAACTGCGTGTGAATGATACCTTTTCTTGGAAGCAGATCTGCTCCTGTTGACCTGGGCTCAGCCACCCTTGGGATCTAGTCAAAGAGGATCTCATTGTGGCCCTAGGGTGACACTAGGAGGTCCTGGAGGCTCCTCGCCACCTGAAGGGCCTAGCAAGGAAAGGGCAGAGGGCCAGAAGCAGGCTTCAAAGGGAAAGCATAGGGAAGGGTAGGCTGGCAGCCTCCCAGGGCTGCATTAGGGAGGGCTCATCCTTCCTTTGCATAAAACCAAGTGCAAACTGAGACAGCTCAGATGTGAGATGGATAAGACGCTGCCTTACATGGCAGCATTTCATGGTGTGACACGTCTGTTCACCACAGCAAACCTCCCCTATGCACTGGCTCACAATTGGAATTCTTCTACCATGAGAATGCTGCGTACCTGGGAGCACAGCACACAAGGCTGTCGTCATGCATTTCCTCCTTAGTGTGAGTTTCAGATTCCTTCCAGAGAACAACTGCTCTTAGAAAAAGTGGAGAGAAGAAGAGTGCCGTCAGTGCACGGGGTCCCTTAGGGGAATGGAAGGGGCTGCCAGGCAGAGGCACTGACCGAAATAGGGACCGACTTTAAGTACTTGATAAACATGTGCTGCCCTCCTTCTAGGAAGCGGAGGCAAACAGCCCTGCCTAGGACTGGCAGATCGTGGGCAGGGAGGGTGGTCACTGAATGCATCCCATCACAGCCAAGAACTCAACGGGCCTGTGTGCCTCTGCTTCTGAGACACACACATGGAGACCAGCTTGGGGCAAGAGGGTACAATATTGTCTTGTACCAAATTCTCCTTGTCATTTTTCCTGCACGTGTGGGACCGGGAGGATTTCCACAGCACTTGCCTCTGCAGGTTAGGAATGAGGCCACCAGAGAAAGGCTGTGTTCCCCACAGCGGATACGGGCGACTCATCGCTCACAGTCCTCTGTGCCCGCCGAGATATCTCACCTGCCATGTCGGCTCATTTCCCTGCCCACACTGATGGCTTCTCCTTTTGTGACCACCTCACCCTTTCTTCTAGGCTGCCTTTCTTCCTTACTCCCCTCAGCACAGCACTCCGGCTCCCACTCCTCCATCGTCTGTCGCTCCCTCGCCAGCCCATCGTTCTGATTTCTGTCCATCCAACCCTGCTTCTCACTTAATGGACTCAGAGCCTTCCTACTTATTCAGCAGGGTAGCCTCAGGACTCTGGCAAAGTGGGATTCTAAAGATTTCTCCTAGAGTGCCCTGACTTGACCTGATTCTAAAGTCCTACAGACATGACCTCTTGCCTCAGCCTCAGTGACTCGGAGAAAGCTGCAGAACTGCACCTAGGGCCACAGATGGGAGACTCTGCTGGGATGGCTGGTTTCTGCCAAGGAAAAGCTATTTGGGGGCCCCAGGTAGACCCTGCAGCAGCAACTTATTAGGGGTGGCAGCTGTCCCTTCCAGAATCTTCTTGACCCTGAGTCTGAGCACTAGGCTCTGCACTTGTGTGTGACTTCTGAAAGCCAGAATTAAGAAGCCTAGGCCCTGGGCAACCCACTAAACACTGGGACGGTCGGGTAGTGGGGGATTGCTAGTATTCAGAGATCACTGGGATGGTCCGGTCATGGGGGATGTCTAGTACTCAGAGATCACTGGGATGACCTGCTAGTAGGGGGATTGCTAGTACTCAGAGATCACTGGGATGACCTGCTCATGGAGGCATTTCT